>NC_083223.1:282545199-282765199 GCF_032191835.1 Heteronotia binoei
ATGAATTTGAGCAGACTTCGGAGAATGGTGGAAGACAGGAGGGCCTGGTGTGACTTAGTTCATGGGGTCTCAAAGAGTTGGATTCGACTGTGTGACTGAACAACAACAACAGGATCCGTTGGAAGGAGGCGAGGAGGTGGCTGAGAGGTGACAGGATCACCATCTTCAAGTACTTGAAGGGCTGTCCTATAGAGGATGGTGTGGAATTGTTTTCTGTGGCCCCGGAAGGTTGGACCGGAACCAACGGGTTGAAATTAAATCAAAAGAGTTTCTGGGTCAACATTAGGTAGAACTTCCTGACTGTTAGAGCAGTTCCTCAGTGGAACAGGCTTCCTCCTTGGGAGATGGTGGGCTCTCCTTCCTTGGAGGTTTTTCAACAGAGGTTAGATGGCCATCTGACAGCAATGAGGATCCTGTGAATTTAGGGGGAGGGATTTGTGAGTTTCCTGCCTTCTGCAGGGGATTGGACTAGATGACCTTGAAGGTCTCTTCCAATTCTATGACTTGTTAAGAGCGGTTCCTCAGTGGAACAGGCTTCCTCCTCGGGAGGTGGTGGCCTCTCCTTCCTGGGAGGTTTTTCAACAGAGGTTAGATGGCCATCTGACAGCAATGAGGATCCTGTGAATTTAGGGGGAGGGATTTGTGAGTTTCCTGCCTTCTGCAGGGGATTGGACTAGATGACCCCGGAGGTCCCTTCCAATTCTATGATTCTATGACTTGTTAAGAGCGGTTCCTCAGTGGAACAGGCTTCCTCCTCGGGAGGTGGTGGGCTCTCCTTCCTTGGAGGTTTCTCAACAGAGGCTAGATGGCCATCTGACAGCAATGAGGAACCTGTGAATTTAGGGGGAGGTGTTTGTGAGTTTCCTGCATTGTGCAGGGGGTTGGACTAGATGACCCTGGAGGTCTCTTCCAATTCTATGATTCTATGAATTGTTGTAAGCCCAAAAATTAGTGAATCAAAGGCAGACAGTCACAGGGGCAGGAAAGAAACAGGATCCAGAAGACAGCCCAGTCAAGTATGTTTAGCTCTTACCGTATGCGAGGAATTGGGTGGGATGGAAGGATTCCCTGGTACATCGAAGAATTTGTCCGTGTTTTCCCTCTGCCTCCAGGCGGGACACCTGTCTCAGCCCCTGGACCGAATCAGTCGTGGCTTTGCTGCCACCCCAAGCGTCATGAATACTTCACAAGACAGGCCGATCTCATGTTGCATGCACTCGCTGTAATGAGGGTAAATTGATCCTCTGGGGATTGAATGGTAACCCCGTGTCACCCGGCAACTATTTCCATGAAGTTTTTTCCACCCCATCCCTGGCTTCTGCTGCTTGGCACAAAGTTGCTCACGGGGCACGTTCAGATCCAGCCTCGGAATGCGTACGAAGGGCCAGCGAGTACAGAGTACATTTTCACCACCCTCACTAAGGGCAGGGAGGCGGGGACTGTGGCTCAGTGACTAGGGTTGCCAAGTCCAATTCAAGAAATATCTGGGGACTTCGGGGGTGGAGCCAGGAGACATTAGGGGTGGAGCCAAGATCAAGGCTGAGACAAGCATAATTGAACTCCAAAGGGAGTTCTGGCCCTCACATTTAAAGGGACGGCACACCTTTTCAATGCCTTCCTTCCATAGGAAATAATGAAGGATCGGGGTGCCTTCTTTTGGGGCTCATAGAAGTGGACCCCCTGGTCCAATCTTTTTGAAACTTGGGGGGTATTTTGGGGAGAGGCACTAGATGCTATACTGAAAATTTGGTGCCCCTAACCCAAAAAACAGCCCCCCCCTCAGAGCACCAGGTACCCGCAGATCAATTCTCCATGATTTTCTATGGGAATAAATCTCCATAGGAAATAATAGAGTTCCCAGCAGACATTTCACTCCCCTGTCCCCGCTTTCTGATGACCCTGAAGCGGGGCGAGGGTCTCCAAACCGGGGGATCCCCTGCCCCCCACCTGGGGATTGGCAACCCTATCAGTGACAGAGCATATTTCTTTGTATAAATCGATGGTGCTGTCTCATTTGGAATACTGTGTACAATTCTGGTCTCTCTCTCTCTCTCTCGGCTTGGCTTCGCGAACGAAGATTTAAGAAGGGTGCAATAGTCCACGTCTGCTGCAGGCTCGCTGGTGGCTGACAAGACCAATGCGGGACAGGCAGGTCCGGCCACAGTGGCTGCAGGGAAAAGTCTGATTTAGGGTTGGTGCTGTAGCAGTGCGATTCTTCCTCAATCTCCCTTTGTCCTCAAGACCAGCTATGCGTGCGTTCTCAAAAGAAGAGACAGCCTGGTGGATGGTGTGCCTCCATGCTTTGCGATCTGAGGCTAGGTCAGACCAGTGGTGATGGTTGATGCGACAGGTGCCAAGGGATTTCTTCAAGGAGTCCTTGTACCTCTTCTTTGGTGCCCCTCTATTTCGATGGCCGGTGGAGAGTTCGCCATACAGGGCAATCTTGGAAGGCGGTGGTTTTCCATCCTAGAAATATGCCCTGCCCAGCGCAGCTGCGTCTTCAACAGCAGTGCCTCGATGCTGGTAACCTCCGCCCGCTTGAGAACTTCAGTGTTGGTCACAAAGTCACTCCAGTGGATGTTGAGGATGGTGCGAAGGCAGCGCTGATGAAAGCGCTCAAGGAGTCGCAGGTGATGACGGTATAAAACCCATGATTCGGAGCCGTAGATGAGGGTTGTCATCACAACCGCTTTGTAAACATTGATCTTTGTGCCTTTTTTCAGATGCTTGTTGCTCCACACTCTTTTGTGCAGTCGGCCAAATGCACGGTTTGCCTTTGCCAGCCTGTTGTCAATCTCCTTGTCGATCTTGGCATCTGAGGAGATGATGCACCCCAGGTAGCTGAACTGCTGGACTGTCTTCAGAACTGATTCACCCACAGTGATGCAGGGAGGGTGATAATCTTCCTGGGTGCAGGCTGGTGGAGAACTTCTGTCTTCTTCAGACTAACTTCTAGGCCGAATAGCTTGGCAGCCTCTGCAAAGCAGGACGTCATATGCTGCAGAGCTGATACCGAGTGGGAGACGAGTGCAGCATCATCAGCAAACAGTAGCTCTCGGATGAGTTTTTCCATTGTCTTGGAGTGGGCCTTTAGTCGCCTCAGGTTGAACAGGCTGCCATCGGTGCGATAGCGGATGTAGACACCATCGTCATCATCTAGATCTACTGCGGCTCTTTGAAGCATCATGCTAAAGAAGATCGTAAAGAGAGTTGGCGCGAGAACACAGCCTTGCTTTACACCTGTGCCTATTGGGAAGGGCTCCGAGAGGTCGTTGCAGTGTCTGACTTGGCCTCGTTGGTCTTCGTGTAGCTGGATGATCATGCTGAGGAACCTTGGGGGACATCCTAAACGTTCCAAGATTTGCCACAGGCCTTTCCTGCTAACGGTATTGAAAGCTTTGGTAAGGTCGACAAAAGTCACATACAGAGTGTGGCGGAACCGGCCCGATTCTGCCTTCAGACCCGGTCCCGTCAGCTCCCTATTGAGTCGCCAACTCCTGGAGGGAGCTATTTCTCCTCCTGCCCCTTGGGCGCGCTGCCACCACCTGCTCAGTCCCGGGGTTCAGATTGAGAGGAACAGGACTCCCAATCCCCCTCTCCAGCTATGAGGCTAAGCCTCCAGGTCCTCTGCCACCCTGCACTTGGGTTTCACAGAGACCTCAGTGCTTCTTTGGGGCACCCCTGGAGGATTGGCACCTTATCCAACTGCGTGCCTTCCCCCTTCCTGGGGCCCCCTTCTTGAAAACAGCGTGGTCTAAAGCGGTTTGGGGATCTAGGTGGTACAGAGATTGACTGCCAGCATTTAAACAGTAAAAATATATTTATTTAAAAAGAGAAAAAGATAGGAAAAGAAAAACAAAACAAAAACAGTTGCGTTTAAAAAGTTAGCACAGCACAGCACACGCACAGCAAACAGCCTGACAAACAAAATGTGTTATAAACGCGTCCTGCTGGCCCTGATCTAAACTTGCCCTGTCTTGTGAATTACTTACTTAGTCTGCCTGCCTGGGGCCTCCCAGGCAGGAGCCTCCATTGCTCACCACATGCTCGCTGAGCGCTGGCTTCCAACTGCCCCTCTCTTCCTGCTAACACACATGCCAAGAACAAAAGCACTTCCTGCCTCTCTAGGGGATTTTCCCTCTAGCGTTGTTGGTTTGGCTCTGGAAGGGAGGGGGGAGTGAGGGGAAGGCTACAAAGCCTGCTGAGGGATTTACTGACCCCTGCCAACTGAAGCACCGCCACTGACTAAAATGGCGTTTCTCCACACAGAGCCTTGTTTTGTTCCCTGCATTTCTCTTGGAGCTGCCTGAGAACAAATACCATGTCGGTGGTGCTCCTGTTAGCTCTGAAGCCGCACTGGCTCTCTGGAAGGAGTTCTTCTGCAATGGCGGGCACCAGTCTGTTCAGGAGTATTCTGGCAAGGATTTTGCCTGCGATGGAGAGCAGGGTTATCCCCCGGTAGTTGGAGCAGTCTGACTTTTCCCCTTTGTTCTTGTATAGGGTGAGGATGATTGCATCGCGAAAGTCCTGTGGTAATTTGCCTTGTTCCCAGCAGGTGACAAGTACTTTGTGAAGTGAGCTATGTAGTACTGTGCCCCCATGCTTCCAGATCTCTGGTGGAATTCCATCAACTCCTGTTGCCTTGCCACTTTTCAGTTGCTTGATGGCTTTAACAGTCTCTTCTAGAGTGGGGATCTCATCCAACTCTGTTTTCACTGGTTGAATTCTGGTCACTGCACCTCAAAAAGGATATTATAGCATTGGGAAAAGTGCAGAAAAGGGCAATTAGAATGATTACAGGTTTGGAACACTTTCCCTATGAAGAAATGTTAAAACGCTTGGGGCTCTTTAGCTTGGAGAAACGTCGACTGCGGGGTGACAGGAGAGAGGTTTACAAGGTTATGCATGGGATGGAGAAGGGAGAGAGGTTCATTCTGGCCAAGTGCAAAGTAATGCACATTGGGACCAAGAATCCCAGCTACAAATACAAGTTTATGGGGGGTGAACTGGCAGAGACTGACCAAGAGAGAGATCTTGGGGTCGTGGTAGATAACTCACTGAAAATGTCAAGACAGTGTGCGGTTGCAATAAAAAAGCCCAACACCATGCTGGGAATTATTAGGAAGGGAATTGAAAACATATCAGCCAGTATCATGTTTGGAACATTTTCCCTATGAAGAAAGGCTGAAATGCTTGGGGCTCTTTAGCTTGGAGAAATGTCGACTGCGGGGTGACAGGAGAGAGGTTTACAAGATCATGCATGGGATGGAGAAGGCAGAGAAAGAAGTTCTTTTCTCCCTTTCTCACAATACAAGAACTCGTGGGCATTCAATGAGATTGCTGAGCAGTCGGGTTAAAATGGATAAAAGGAAGTCCTTCTTCACCCAAAAGGTGATTAACATGTGGAATTCACTGCCACAGGAGGTGGTGGCGGCTACAAGCATAGCCATCTTTAAGAGGAGATTGGATCAACATCTGGAGCAGAGATCCATCAGTGGCTATTTGCCACAGTCTATTGTTGGAACTCTCTATCTGGGTCAGTGATACTCTGTATTCTTGTGCTGGGGGGGCACAGTGGGAGGGCTTCTAGCCCCACTGATGGACCTCCTGATGGCACCTGGGTTTTTTTGGCCACTGTGTGACACAGTGTGTTGGGCTGGATGGGCCACTGGCCTGATCCAACATGGCTTCTCTTATGTTCTACTTGGTACAGGGCAAGCTCTAGTGGCTGCATTGACACCCTGTGATTTGGGTGGGGCTGAGAGGGCTCTCACAGCAGCTGCCCTTTCAAGGACAACCTCTGCCAGAGCTATGGCTGACCCAAGGCCATCCCAGCAGGTGCAAGTGGAGGAGTGGGGAATCCAACACTGTTCTCCCAGATAAGAGAACGATGGCTGCCCCAAGGCCATCTCAGCAGGTGCAAGTGGAGGAGTGGGGAATCCAACCCTGTTCTCCCAGATAAGAGAACGATGGCTGACCCAAGGCCATCCCAGCAGGTGCAAGTGGAGGAGTGGGGAATCAAAGCCGGTTCTCCCAGATAAGAGAGCTCTGGCTGACCCAAGGCCATTCCAGCAGCTGCAAGTGGAGGAGTGGGGAATCAAACCCGGTTCTCCCAGATAAGAGAGCTCTGGCTGACCCAAGGCCATTCCAGCAGCTGCAAGAGGAGGAGTGGGGAATCAAACCCGGTTCTCCCAGATAAGAGAGCTCTGGCTGACCCAAGGCCATTCCAGCAGCTGCAAGTGGAGTGGGGAATCCAACCTGGTTCTCCCAGATAAGAGTCCGCACACTTAACCACCAACTGGCTCTCATCAGGGGAAGGCAGAGGAACGGGACCTTTTGCATTTGAAAGGAGACCCTTTGCATTTGGGATCATTCAGGTATGCCAAACCCTCCCCCTCTCCCCCGCAGCATCTGAAGGGTTTCAAGGGCTTTGGGCCAGCCAGGTTTGGCGCACCTGAATCTCAAACAGCATAGCCAAGGGAAAGGAAAGGTCCCCTGTGCAAGCACCAGTCGTTTCTGACTCTGGGGTGACGTTGCTTTCACAACATTTTCACGGTAAACTTTTGACAGGGTGGCTTGCCCTTGTCTTCCCCAGTCGTCTACGCTCTCCCCGCAGCAAGCTGGGGACTCATTTGACCGGCTTCGGAAGGATGGAAGGCTGAGTCAACCTTGGGCCGGCTACATGAATCCAGCTTCCGCTGGAATCGGAGTCAGGTCATGAGCAGAGCGTTCAGACTACTGTCCTGCAGTCCTACTGCTTTCCCACTCTGCGCCACGGGGCCGCTTAACCAAGGACCACCCTTCAAATGCCTTTGGCGAGCCGGAGCTTTGGTGTGCCTGAATTCCAAGCAGCTATGCCAAATCCCCAGTCTTGCTCGCCTTATGCATTTTATGGGCCGGCAGCCACCTGTCTCTCTCCCCTCTGGCCAGATTTAAAGGGTCCTCCAGCCGATTTGTGGGCCGCATGCTCCAAGGGGGGGTGGGGGTGGGTGGGCTCCCTCTGGGCATCCTACCACCCCCCCCCCAGGGAAAGTGTATGTGCAATACATAGCCTCTCCTCTCCCGGTGTAATGAACGCCGCGTGGTCACTGTCTGGCTGTGCGTGGCAGATGGTCACTGCTATGGCCTCTCCTGCATTACTGCATCCGTAGCAACACCTTCTCGCTGGTCCCCCCCGTTTTTCACAGAGTTTGCTACGTCATGGTGCGACCGAATTGTCCGGCGGTATAACCGGATGGGCAGGCTGGGCCCACCAACCTTGCCAGCCTAAGAGAAGGAAAATTCTAACATCAAACCCGGGCAGATAGAGCTCGTTAATGTAACACCTACCACCTGGAGGACTCACTGCCGGCGTCCCGGCTTACTGGGCCATGGCAGATGACCCCCAGGTGAAAGGGTGGAGCCAGTACCGCGCACACTGCGCTTCACCTAAAAAATTCCTCTGCGCAGGCCTGAAGGGCATATCCACATACACAACCCACAACGCATCAAGTCCTGCAGCGATGGGCAAGGGGCGAAACGGCAGGTGGAAGATGCCACTGGAAGCCGCAGTCCCGATCCTGCATGTAGGCGGTTCAGGGTATTGGTCGCCTGATGCTGACCTGGAGACAAAAGCATTTTTCGGCAGCACCCTGAACGACCAAGCAGCTTTATCTAGGGACAGCACTGCTTGCTCCACACGGAGAGGGGCCTAGAAAAGGTGGCCTAAACAAAGCTCGTCTCCTCCCCGCCAGTTGGCTAGCCGCGGTCAACGGGCATCCTTACTTGCGGTCAAAAAATAACAACAAAGAAAAGGCATGCACCTGCCTCACAAAGTGTGCAAAGACTAAAGCTTGCGTGTTGGCTTCCTTTGAGAACGCACGCATAGCTGCTCTTGAGGACAAAAGGAGATTGAGGAAGTATCGTACTGCTACAGCACCAACCCTAAATCAGACTTTTCCCTGCAGCCGCTGTGGCCGGACCTGCCTGTCCCGCATTGGTCTTGTCAGCCACCAGCGAGCCTGCAGCAAACGTGGACTATTGCACCCTTCTTAAATCTTCGTTCGCGAAGCCAAGCCGAGAGAGTAGAGCCTTTTGCATCTGGGAGGAGGGGAAGGAGGGGGGGAGGGTTGCTGCCTCCTGAACTTGACGTCATCGCCTTCCAAATTCCCCTGCTGGGATAAACTTGGACAAATCTCATGATTCAAAACTGTGCAGGTGCGCTTTTATTGCAGCCCACGGAATCTCAGACTGACGTCCCTCCGAAGCGCCGAATCGCGAGTTCGAATCTTCCCTCCCGCGGAAGTCAATGGAAGCCGCCCCGCCGGTGACGTCACCCTCGCCCCTCCCCTCCCGCCGCGCTCGAGCCCCCTTTGGCCCCTTTCCCGCCTCAAGCCGCGCCCCCTTCCTAGCCACGCCCCTTCCCCCGCTGCTGGGAAAAGACGCCTTTCAAAAAAAAAAACGCAGGGGAGGCGGGCCACGCCCCTTCGAGCCGGCGCGCCCAATAGGGGTGCGGCGTCCGCCCCGCCCCTCGCTCCGCGCCCCGCCCTTTCTCTGGCTCGGGAGCCGCCGCCATCTTGGAAGCGGGACTGTGCGCGAGGGGCCCCTGAGGCACGGCCGCGGAGGAGGAGGAGGAGGGGGGTGCGCGCGCGCCCTCGCGCTCTCCCGCCGCCATGGCAACCGCCACCGCCGCCCCCAAGCAGGGTGAGTGACAGGCACGGGGGGGAGGGGGGGCTTGCCTAGTGGGGAGTGGCAGCACTGGAGGCTTTTGGGGGAGGGGGTTGAGGTTAGGGAGGTGGGGGAGGGGGAGGAGGAGCCGGGGGGCTCATTTGGGGTCTGCCCAGGGTGGTGAATTGGGGGTGGGCGGTGAGTGGCAGGACTGGAGGTGGGGGGGGGGGTTGAGGTTAGAGGGGGGATTAACATGGGGGGCTACTTGAGGGGTGGGGTGAGTGGGGGGGTTGAGGGTTAGAAGTGGGGGAGGGGGAGGAGGAGCTGGGGGCCTTTGGGGGGGATGAGGTTAGAGGGGGGAAAGGTGGGGGGAGGGGGAATTGAGAGCTAGAAGTGGGGGGAGGGGGAGAAAGACTTGGGGGGCTTCGTTGGGGTCTGCCCAGGGTGTTGAATTGGGGCCTTTTGGGGGGGGGGGTGAGGTTAGAGGGGGAAAGGTGGGGGGAGGGGGAATTGAGAACTAGAAGTGGGGGGAGGGGGAGAAAGACTTGGGGGGCTTCGTTGGGGTCTGCCCAGGGTGCTGAATTGGGGCTTTTTTGTCAGGGGGGATGAGGTTAGAAGGGGAAAGGTGGGGGGAGGGGGTATTGAGAGCTAGAAGTGGGGGAGGGGGAGAGAGACGTGGGGGGGCTGATTTGGGGTCTGCCCAGGTTGGTGAATTGGGGGTGGGCGGTGAGTGACAGGACTGGAGGTGGGGGGGGGTTGAGGTTAGAGGGGGGATTAACATGGGGGGCTACTTGAGGGGTGGGGGTGAGTGTGAGATTGAGGATTAGAAGTGGGGAAGGGGGAGAAAGACTTGGGGGGGCTTCGTTGGGGTCTGCGGGGGGATTGAGGGTTAGAAATGGGGGAGGGGGAGCTGGGGGGCTTTTCTGGGGGGGGATGAGGTTAGAGGGGGAAAGGTGGGGGGAGGGGGAATTGAGAGCTAGAAGTGGGGGGAGGGGGAGAAAGACTTGGGGGGCTTCGTTGGGGTCTGCCCAGGGTGTTGAATTGGGGCCTTTTTGGGGGGGGGATGAGGTTAGAGGGGGAAAGGTGGGGGAGGGGGGAATTGAGAACTAGAAGTGGGGGAGGGGGAGAAAGACATGGGGGGGGCTCATTTGGGGGTCTGCCCAAGGTGGTGAATTGGGGGTGGGCGGTGAGTGACAGGACTGGAGGCTTTTTGGGGGTGTGGGGGAATTGAGGGTTAGAAGTGGGGGGAGGGGGAGAAAGTCATGGGGGGCTTCATTGGGGTCTGCCCAGGGTGTTGAATTGGGGCCTTTGGGGGGGGGGTGAGGTTAGAGGGGGAAAGGTGGGGGGAGGGGGAATTGAGAACTAGAAGTGGGGGGAAGGGGAGAAAAAGATGGGGGGGCTCATTTGGGGTTTCCCCAGGGTGGTGAATTGGGGGTGGGCGGTGAGTGACAGGACTGGAGGCTTTTTGGGGGTGTGGGGGAATTGAGGGTTAGAAGTGGGGGGAGGGGGAGAAAGTCATGGGGGGCTTCATTGGGGTCTGCCCAGGGTGTTGAATTGGGGCCTTTGGGGGGGGGGTGAGGTTAGAGGGGGAAAGGTGGGGGGAGGGGGAATTGAGAACTAGAAGTGGGGGGAAGGGGAGAAAGAGATGGGGGGGCTCATTTGGGGTTTCCCCAGGGTGGTGAATTGGGGGTGGGCGGTGAGTGACAGGACTGGAGGCTTTTTGGGGGTGTGGGGGAATTGAGGGTTAGAAGTGGGGGGAGGGGGAGAAGGAGTTGGGGGGCTTCGTTGGGGTCTGCCCAGAGTGCTGTATTGGGGGTGAGCGGTGAATGACAGGGGGTTGGGGGGGTTGTGGTTAGTGGGGGGATTAACATGGGCTAGTTGAGGGGTGTGGGGTGAGTGGATGTGGAGGGAAATTGAGGGTTAGAAGTGCGGGGAGGGGGAGAAAGACATGGGGGGCTCATTTGGGGTCTGCCCAGGGTGGTGAATTGGGGGTGGGTGGTGAGTGACGGAACAGGAGGTGGTGGGGGCAGGGTTGAGGTTAGAGGGGGGATTAACATGAGGCGACTAGTTGAGGGGAGAATGTGTCTAGGGGGCTGCCAAAGGTGGATTTTGCTGGTGAGGCGACCTTGGGATTGAGGGGAAGAGAGAGGCTGGGGGGCTGAAATGTGATTTGCCTGTGGGGAGGGAGGTAAGGGTTGCGTGTGTGTGTGTGTTGGCGGGGTGGACAAGCTTAGGTCTCTTCAGAGAATTCATTTTTTGGCTGAAAAGTGGAGTAAAAGCACTTTTAAATATGTAAGAGAAGTGAAATTCGCCCGCTGGAGGGGCTGTGGGGTTAAAGGGCGGAAAAGGGCAACTAGAATTATTCAAGGGTTGGAACACTGTCTTTATGAAAAAAGGTTAAAGTGCTTGGGGCTCTTTAGTTTGGAGAAATGGTGGCTGAGGGGTGACATGATGGAGGTTTGCAAGATTATGCATGGAATAGAGAAGGTAGAAAAAGAAGTCCTTTTCTCCCTTTCTCACAATACAAGAATTCGTGGGCATTCAATGAAATTGCTGAGCAGTTGGGTTAGAACAGATAAAAGGAAGTCGTTCTTCTTGCAAAGGGCGATTAACGCCTGGAATTCACTGCCACAGGAGGTGGTGAGGCCTGCAAGCACTTCAAAAGGTGATTGGATAAACATATAGAACAGAAGTCCACTAGTGGCTATTAGCCGCACAGTATTGATGGAACTCTCTGTCTGGGGCAGTGATGCTCTGTATTCTTGGTGCTTGGGGGGGGGCAGCAGTGGGAGGGCTTCTAGTGTCATGGACCTCCTGATGGCACCTGAGTTTTGGCCACTGTGTGACACAGAGTGTTGGACTGGATGGGCCATTGGCCGGATCCAACAGGGCTTCTCTTATGTTCTTATGTGACACACAGTGTTGGACTGGAGGGGCCACTGGCCTGAACCAACATGGCTTCTCTTATGTTCTTATGAGACACAGAGTGTTGGACTGGATGGGCCATTGGCCTGACCCAACATGGCTTCTTTTATGTTCTTATATGACACAGTGTTGGACTGGATAGGCCATTGGCCTGATCCAACATGGCTTCTCTTCTGTTCTTATGTGACTCAGAGTGTTGGACTGGATGGGCCATTGGCCTGATCCAACATGGCTTCTCTTCTGTTCTTATGTGACTCAGAGTGTTGGACTGGATGGGCCATTGGCCTGATCCAACATGGCTTCTCTTATGTTCTTAGAGGGAATGGGCTCTGGTATGGGAAAGGGGCTAGAAATTCAATTGGTGTGGGGGGGAGCAGTCTGTTATTAGATTTGGGAGCAAAGTTGGAGAGTTAGAATATGGAGTTAGAGGAGTTTTAGGGGCACACACTGCCTGTTGGTATACAGGATTACTGCCTCTGTAATTTATTCAGGTGGGGTGGGGGAGGAAGAAAAGAGTGCTGGGCCTGCATATTTTATATAGTGGGATTTATATATTTTTATGTGGGTAGCTGTGTTGGTCTGAAGCAGCAGAACAAAGTCTGAGTCCAGTGGCTCCTTTAAGACCGACAACGTTTGATTCCGGGTAGAAGCTTTTCTGTGCATCTGAAAACGTGTGCATGCACATGAAAGCTGATACCCAGAGTTAAACTTTGTTGGTCTTGAGAGACAGTTTGGTGTAGTGGTTAAGTGCACGGAGTCTTATCTGGGAGAACGGGGTTTGATTCACCCTCCTCCACTTGCACCTGCTGGAATGGCCTTGGGTCAGCCATAGCTCTCATAGGAATTGTCCTAGAAAAGGCAGCTACTGTGAGAGCTCTCTCAGCCCCACCTGCCTCACAGGGTGTCTGTTGTGGAAGTGGGGGAAGGTAAAGGAGATTGTGACCACCCTGAGATTCAGAGTATAGCGGGGGATATAAATCCAATTTCTTCTCCCCTGGACTCAAACTTTTTCTAAAATAAAACTGAAGCATTGAAAGTCATTATTCAAAACAGACACTGTAAAAACTAACTGTTTGTGGCTGAAGGCAGAAAATCTAGAGTACTGTCTCCATCTCAGCTGTGGTAAAACTATTAGGACATGGTCAATAATTCAGACTCTGATAGTTTTTAGTAATGCCTTCAAATCCCGTCTCATTCTGCTCAATAGTCATGCTAGCTTTTGGATAGGGTGGAAGAAGCTGCAGAGACAGGGACTGAAGGGCTGGTAGGGGGAGAAGCTCCTCTCTTTGGTGTCATGGTGAAGTGTGCGGACTCTTATCTGGGAGAACCGGGTTTGATTCCCCACTCCTCCACTTGCAGCTGCTGGAGTGAGCTTGAGTTAGTCACAAGTTCTCACAGAGCTGTTCTTCTCAAGAGCAGTTTCTCTCAGAGCTCTCTCAGCACCACCCACCTCACAGCATGTCTCTGGCGGGGAGGGAAGGGGAAAGGAGATTGAAAGCCATTCTGAGGCTCATTCGGGTAGTGAATATTGAGAATTACTCAGCTCTGGCATGTGAAAAGTTTACAGAACAGGGTCTGTTTTGGAGGCATGGAACTGGGTAACATGTCTAAGAACATGAGAGAAGCCATATTGGATCAGGCTGATGGCCCATCCAGTCCAACACTTTGTGTCACACAGTGGCCAAAAAAACCCCAGGTACCATCAGGAGGTCCATCAGTGGGGCCAGGACACTAGAAGCCTTCCCACTATGCCCTCCCAAGCACCAAGAAAACAGAGCATCACTGCCCCAGACATAAGAACATAACAGAAGCCATATTGGATCAGGCTGATGGCCCATCCAGTCCAACACTTTGTGTCACACAGTGGCCAAAACCCCAGGTTCCATCAGAAGGTCCATCAGTGGGGCCAGGACACTAGAAGCCCTCCCACTGTTGCCCCCCCAGGCACCAAGAATACAGAGCATCACTGCCCCAGACATAACATAAGAGAAGCCATGTTGGAACAGGCCATTGGCTCATCCAGTCCAACACTCTGTGTCACACAGGGGCCAAGAATACCAGGTGCCATCAGGAGGTCCATCCGTGGGGCCAGGACACTAGAAGCCCTCCCACTGTGCCCCCCAAGCACCAAGAATACAGAGCATCACTGCCCCAGACATAAGAGCATAAGAGAAGCCCTGTTGGATCAGGCCAATGGCCCCTCCAGTCCAACACTCTGTGTCACACAGTAGCCAAAAAAAACAGGTACCATCAGGAGGTCCATCAGTGGGGCCCGGCACTAGAAGCCCTCCCACTATGCCCTCCCAAGCACCAAGAAAACAGAGCATCACTGCCCCAGACATAAGAACATAAGAGAAGCCATATTGGATCAGGCTGATGGCCCATCCAGTCCAACACTTTGTGTCACACGGTGGCCAAAACCCCAGGTTCCATCAGAAGGTCCATCAGTGGGGCCAGGACACTAGAAGCCCTCCCACTGTTGCCCCCCCCCAGGCACCAAGAATACAGAGCATCACTGCCCCAGACATAACATAAGAGAAGCCATGTTGGATCAGGCCATTGACTCATCCAGTCCAACACTCTGTGTCACACAGGGGCCAAGAAAACCAGGTGCCATCAGGAGGTCCATCAGTGGGGCCAGGACACAAGAAGCCCTCCCACTGTGCCCCCCCCCAAGCACCAAGAATACAGAGCATCACTGCTCCAGACATAAGAGCATAAGAGAAGCCCTGTTGGATCAGGCCAATGGCCCCTCCAGTCCAACACTCTGTGTCACACAGTGGCCAAAAAAACAGGCGCCATCAGGAGGTCCACCAGTGGGGCCAGGACACTAGAAGCTCTCCCACTGTTGCCCCCCCCACCCCATGCACCAAGAATACAGAGCATCACTGCCCCAGGCAGAACACTCCAGCAATACGGTGTGGCTAATAGCCACCGATGGACCTCTGCTCCATATGTTTATGCAGTCCCCTCTTGAAGACTGCTGTGCTTGTAGCTGTCACCACATCCTGTAGCAGTGAAATAGTCTACTACTGGAGAAGGTTCGGCTAGGTTGTAGCGATGCCTTCAATAAATTCATGTGCGTATAAAACGAGGCTTTTTATTTCGCATCGTTTCATCCCGCACAATTTTCCTGGTGTCGTTAGAACATAAGAACATAAGAGAAGCCATGTTAGATCAGGCCAATGGCCCATCCAGTCCAACATTCTGTGTCACACAGCGGCCAAATATATATATATATATATATATATATACACACACACACACACACTGTGGCTAATAGCCACTGATGGACCTCTGCTCCATATTTTTATCTAACCCCTTCTTGAAGGTGGCTATGCTTGTGGATGCCACCACCTCCTGTGGCAGTGAATTCCACATGTTAATCACCCTTTGGGTGAAGAAGTACTTCCTTTTATCCGTTTTAACCTGTCTGCTCAGCAATTTCATCGAATGCCCACGAGTTCTTGTATTGTGAGAAAGGGAGAAAAGTACTTCTTTCTCTACTTTCTCCATCCCATGCATTATCTTGTAAACTTCTATCATGTCACCCCTCAGTCGACGTTTCTCCAAGCTAAAGAGCCCTAAGCGTTTCAACCTTTCTTCATAGGGAAGGTGTTCCAGCCCTTTAATCATTTTAGTTGCCCTTTTCTGAACTTTCTCCAATGCTATAATATCCTTTTTGAGGTGCGGCGACCAGAACTGCACACAGTACTCCAAATGAGACCGCACCATCGATTTATACAGAGGCATTATGATACTGGCTGATTTGTTTTCAATTCCCTTCCTAATAATTCCCAGCATGGCGTTGGCCTTTTTTATTGCAAACGCACACTGTCTTGACATTTTCAGTGAATTATCTACCATGACCCCAAGATCTCTCTCTTGGTCTGTCTCTGCCAGTTCACACCCCATCAACTTGTATTTGTAGCTGGGATTCTTGGCCCCAATGTGCATTACTTTGCACTTGGCCACATTGAACCGCATCTGCCACGTTGACGCCCACTCACCCAGCCTCAACAGATCCCTTTGGAGTTCCTCACAATCCTCTCTGGTTCTCACCACCCTGAACAATTTAGTGTCATCCGCAAATTTGGCCACTTCACTGCTCACTCCCAACTCTAAATCATTTATGAACAAGTTAAAGAGGATGGGACCCAGTACCGAGCCCTGCGGCACCCCACTGCTTACCGTCCTCCACTGCGAAGACTGCCCATTTATACTCACTCTCTGCTTCCTATTACTCAGCCAGTTTTTGATCCACAAGAGGACCTGTCCTTTTACTCCATGACTCTCAAGCTTTCTAAGGAGCCTTTGATGAGGAACTTTATCAAAAGCTTTCTGGAAGTCAAGGTAAACAACATCTATAGGGTCTCCTTTGTCCACATGTTTGTTCACCCCCTCAAAGAAATGTAACAGGTTAGTGAGGCAAGATCTTCCCTTGCAGAACCCATGCTGAGTCTTCCTCAATAACCCGTGTTCATCAATGTGCCTACTCATTCTGTCCTTGATAATGGTTTCTACCAACTTTCCCGGTATTGAAGTCAGATTGACTGGCCTGTAATTTCCCGGATCTCCTCTGGAACCCTTTTTAAAGATGGGGGTGACATTTGCTACCTTCCAGTCCTCAGGAACGGAGGCAGATTTCAATGAAAGATTACAGATTTTTGTTAGAAGATCCACAAGTTCAACTTTGAGTTCTTTCAGAACTCTCGGATGTATGCCATCCGGACCCGGTGACTTATTAGTTTTTAATTTGTCTATCAGTTGTAGGACCTCCTCTTTTGTCACCTCAATCTGACTCAGGTCTTTCAACACCCCTTCCAATATTAGTGGTTCTGGGGCGGGCAAACACTTCTCATCTTCCACGGTGAAGACGGAGGCAAAAAATGCATTCAGCTTCTCAGCCATTTCCCCATCCTCCTTCAGTAATCCTTTTACCCCATGGTCATCCAAGGGCCCCACTGCTTCCCTGGCTGGTTTCCTACTTCTAATATATTTGAAGAAATTTTTATTGTTGGTCTTTATGTTTTTTGCAATATGCTCCTCATAGTCCCTTTTTGCCTGCCTGATCACAGTCTTGCATTTGATTTGCCACTGCCTGTGTTCCCTTTTATTAATCTCACTTGGACTGGTTTTCCACCGCTTAAAGGAGTCCTTCTTACCTTTTACAGCTTCCATTGCTTTGTTTGTTAACCATGCTGGCCTCTTCTTATACCTGTTTGTGCCTTTCCTAACTTGTGGTATGTATTTTATCTGAGCTTCTAGGATTATGGTTTTAAATAGTCTCCAAGCTTCCCCAAGGGTTTTGACCGTATTTACCTTTCCTTTCAGTTTCCTCCTCACATGCCTCCTCATCTCAGAGAATTTACCCCTTTTAAAGTTAAATGTGGTTGTGGCGGTCTTTTTGGGCAACTCTCTATTTATACAAATGGTGAAATCAATAACATTATGGTCACTGTTCCCAAGCGGTGCAATCACTTTTACGTCTCTCACCAAGTCTTGGGCATTACTTAGGACCAGATCCAGGATCGCCCCACCCCTGGTAGGTTCTGAGACCATCTGCTCCATAGCACAGTCATTGAGAGCATCAAGAAACTCAATCTCTTTCTCTCGACCAGAACACATATTGACCCAATCAATCTGCGGGTAGTTAAAATCACCTATTACGACACAGTTTTTACGTTTAGCCGCTATCTTTAATCCCTCCATCATATTATAATCGTCCTCTCTCTTTTGATTTGGTGGGCGATAACAAACTCCCATAGTTAAATTTCCTTTTGGGCCCTCTATTTCAACCCAAAGCATTTCTAAAAGGGAATCTAATTCTCTGACCTCAGTCTTACTGGACCGTATATCCTCTCTGACATACAGAGCCACCCCACCTCCAACCCTTCCCTCCCTATCCTTCCGATATAACTTATATCCAGGAATCACCGTGTCCCACTGATTCTCCTCATTCCACCAAGTTTCTGAAATTCCCACAATGTCTATGTTTTCTCCCAACACTAAACATTCCAATTCACCAATTTTACTTCGGACACTTCTAACATTTGCATACAAACATTTATAATTTCCCAAGCAAGCTAGGCCTGCCACCTCTCTCCTGCCGCCTCGAGACTCTAGCAGACAGTCCATACTGTTTGTCACCATCACAGTGGACAACTCTGATCCGTTACTCGGTAGAAAAATAGAAGCCAACCCTTCATCTCTTTGAGACGAGTCCTCCCGAACCAGAGACATTCCATCTCCTGTCGGCTTTCCCCCAAGATTTAGTTTAAAAACTGCTCTGCCACCTTTTTGATTTTAAGCGCCAGCAGCCTGGTTCCATCCAGAGACAAGTGGAGACCGTCTCTTTTGTACAGCTCCGGCTTGTTCCAGAAAGCATCCCAGTGCCTAACAAACTTAAACCCTTCCTCCTTACACCATCGTCTCATCCACACATTGAGACTTCTAATTTGCGCCTGTCTCTCCTGCCCTGCACGTGGAACAGGTAGCACTTCCGAGAAGGCCACCTTGGAGGTCCTGGCCTTAAGTCTCCCACCTAGCAGCCTAAATTTCTCCTCCAGGACCTCACGACTGCATTTCCCCACATCGTTGGTGCCAACATGCACCATGACCACAGGCTCCTCCCCAGCACTGTCTATCAGCCTATCTACTACACGCGTAATGTCCGCTACCTTCGCACCAGGCAGGCAAGTCACCATACGGTCAATACGCGGTTTTGCCACCCAGCTGTCTACTTGCCTAAGGATCGAATCACCAACTACCAAGACCCCCCCTCTCCCCCTGCCCAGGGATGGTTCCTTGGCGCGAAAGGATACCCGCTCACCAACCGAAGAAGAGGTCCCTTCTGAGGGCGCATTCCCCTTATCCTCAGCAAGGTGCCCTGTTCCCTCTAGACCCTCACGCTCTCTGGCAGCAACGGGGCTGCCACATTCAGAGTGGGGCTCATCTAATACGCCCCCAAGAGTCTTCCCCAATTGCCTAACTGACCGTCTCTGCTTCTCCAGGGCAGTCACCTCGGCCTCAAGGGCACGAACTCGTTCCCTGAGGACCAGGAGCTCCTTGCATCGAGCACACACCCAAGACTTCTGTCCTGTGGGCAGATAGTCATACATGTGACACTCAGTGCAAAACACTGGAAAGCCCCCACCCCCCTGCTGGCATTCTACCTTCATGATATATATATTAAATATACAGTCCTCTTTAAATGCTGTTGCTTACGTGGCTCCCCTTCTGGAAGGTCAACTTACCTTATTGGGAGAACAAGGAAATCAGGGATCTGGGTTCCTGGTCCTTAGGAAGCCCCCAGCCGAAGAGCCACAGGCCAAGAGCCCTTTAGCTCTCGCCCTTCGGCTCGCGCCTTTGGCAAGGCGCAGCTTAAAATGCAAAGAGGGTGGAGCAGACCACTCCTAAGCAATCATCAACAATTACTCTCAATCAATCAATCAATCAATCAATCACTTTCACCTTTAGCCCACTCACCCAAACGTACAGCAGTTCCCCAGCTATCACAACTCAGCCTTTTCAGCAGTCACCCAAGCCTCAGAATGAAGTCTTTCAAAACGCAGAAATTCTTAGCAACTTCTCCAGCTGTCTCAGCTTATCAGAGCTGCTCTGCTCTGTTCCTCTCAGGCCTCTCTGAGATGTTCTTTGTTTCTGCTGGAAATCCCTGTTTAGTGTCAAAAGAAGGTGGTCGCGGAGGCTTTCTCCGGTTCAGCCACCTTGTTTGCGGCTACCGAATGTTTGCTAACGTGGACTTTGGTTCTGTGTTGAAATGTTCGTGTTTGATCTGACCTTAGTGGGTGTTTTAATCAAATCATGCAGGGAGAAAGACAAATTTCCGCACCAGACATTCCCCCCCCCCCCACACACACTATTCTGTTTTTCTTTTTTGCTTTTTCTCACTGCTGATTCTGACTCCACCTTTGGCAGCAGCATCCTCTGGAATCTCTGTGGTCAGTTGAGTATTGTGTCGCAAAAGGAACAATGTTTCTGGAATCGGATTCAGGTGGGTCGCCGAGTTGACCCGAAACAATAGAACACATTTTGAGTCCGGCGACACCTTTAAGGCCAACAAAATTTAATTCTAGGTGCATTAGGGTTGCCAATCCCCAGGTGGGGGCAGGGGATCCCCCGGTTTAGAAGCCCTCCCCCCGCTTCAGGGTCGTCAGAAAGCGGGGGGAGGGGAGGGAAATGTCTGCTGGGAACTCTGTTATTCCCTATGGAGATTTATTCCCATAGAAAATCATGGAGAATTGATATGCTTTAGTTTAGTTTAGTTTATTTGTAATTTGATATGCGGGTATCTGGGGCTCTGGGGGGGGGCTGTTTTTTGGGGTAGAGGCACCAAATTTTCAGTATAGCATCTAGTGCCTCTCCCCAAAATACCCCCCAAGTTTCAAAAAGATTGGACCAGGGGGACAAATTCTATGAGCCCCAAAAGAAGGTGCCCTTATCCTTCATTATTTGCTATGGAAGGAAGGAATTGAAAAGGTGTGCCGTGCCTTTAAATGTGAGGGCCAGAACTCCCTTTGGAGTTCAGTTATGCTTGTCACAGCCTTGATCTTGGCTCCACCCTAATGTCTCCTGGCTCCACCCCCAAAGTCTCCTGGCTCCACCCCCAAAGTCCCCAGATATTTCTTGCGTTGGACTTGGCAACTCTAAGGTGCATGCACAACTTCTCCAGTGTATACACGGAATTCAACTTCATTTCTGGAATCGGTTTATTATAAAAAGCATGTGCAAGATTCGGAATGCTTGAAAATGAACCTTGGGATTAGGTAGCAAAATACACAGGGAACAAGTATTTTCTCTCTGTGGGTGGTCCGGTAAGTAAACTGGAATTTTGTTTACCCACTGCAGGCGTTGGAAGGGTTTCAAGAGAGGCAATTATTATCCTCCTGTTTATGTTATTTGTAGCCTGCCTTTCTAAGGGACTTAAGGCAAATTACGAAGAGTGAATCAGTACAGTCAACAAAATGGAACATGTGATAACTAATGCCTTAGGATAAAGCAGTAGACAAGAGCACCTTTAAGACCAACGAAGTTTTATTTAGAATGTCAGCTTTCATATGCTCTTAAGCAGGCTTCATCAGACATAATGGGGATGGCAAGAAGCTATACTTAATATAAGTGGGCCGTGTGGAATCATGGGAATGTTTTTAGCAGATTAAAAGAATCACAAATAGGGATCTGTGTTTGTTAGTGTAGGACAAAACAGGGTTGAAAAAACATTGGCGAGTGATAAGAGTACCCACACCTACGACGGCAGCCTGCTTTATCGCTCTCCAATGTTTTTTTTTTCCCAACCCTGTTTTGTCCTACACGGGGGGGGAGGGGTATCCTGCCCCCCCAGGGATAGTGCATGCGCAATACATCGCCTCTCCTTTCCTGGTGTAGTGAACGCCTCGTGGTCACTGTCTGGCTATGCCTGGCAGATGGTCACTGCAATGGCCTCTCCTACATTACTGCATCCGTGGCAACACCTTCTCACTGGTCCGTCCCCCCCCCCCCCCCCCGTTTTTCACAGAGTTTGTCACATCATGGTGCGACCGAATGTCCGGCGGAATAACCAGATGGGCAGGCCGGGTTCACCAACCTCGCCAGCCAAGAGAAGGAAAACTCTAACATCAAACCCGGGCAGATGGAGCTCGTTAATGTAACACCTACCACCTGGAGGTCTCGCTGCCGGCGTCCCGGCTTACTGGGCCATGGCAGATGACCCCAAGGTGAAAGGGTGGAGCCAGTACCGCGCACACTGCGCTTCACCTAAAAATTCCTCTGCGCAGGCCTGAAGGGCATATCCACACCCACAACCCACAATGCACTAAGTCCTGCAGCGATGGGCAAGGGGCGAAACGGCAGGTGGAAGATGCCACTGGAAGCCGCAGTCCCGATCCTGCATGTAGGCGGTTCAGGGTATTGGTCGCCTGATGCTGACCCGGAGACAAAAGCATTTTTCGGCAGCACCCTGAACGACCAAGCAGCCTTATTTAGGGACAGCACTGCTTGCTCCACACGGAGAGGGGCCTAGAAAAGGTGGCCTAAACAAAGCTCGTCTCCCCCACCCCAGTTGGCTAGCCGCGGTCAACGGGCATCCTTACCTGTGGTCAAAAAATCAACCCCAAATCAGACTTTTCCCTGCAGCCACTGTGGCCGGACCTGCCTGTCCCACATTGGTCTTGTCAGCCACCAGCGAGCCTGCAGCAGACATGGACTACTGCACCCTTCTTAAATCTTCATTCGTGAAGTCAAGCCGAGTGAGAGTGTCCTACACTAACAAACACAGTTAGCAGTTTGTGCTTCCTTAAAAAAGAAAAAGATGGTACCTTTCTTCACAGTCATGGATGCCAGCGGGAAGTTCTTAAAACGAGCGTGAAGTTGAGCCATCCCTTGTTCCTTACAGAACTCTGCACGCTGCTTCTGAATAGGGGTATTCTGTATAGTTGCAACAATGCATAGCTGATTGATCTCCTCCAAGAATTTGTCTAGTCTCCATATAAACCTGTCTAAGCAAATGTCCACCATTATGATCTTGTGCCAGTGGACTCCTTTGGGCACGGAACAGGAGTTTTTTGCTTGCTTGTGTTGGAATTTGCAATGTTCTAAGTTCCAGTCATTTTAGGGTTAATACTGTTTACCTGTTCTCTATTGTCTGCCTGACCTAGGAAGAGGGATTCCCTGGCAATGAAAAGATAGCCCGGGAAAAGGTCTGTTTGTTTGTGCTATTGGGCAGTTAGCCAGGTGGCTTCTTTGTCTAGATGGGCCGAGGTCAAGAAGAAAGAGGAAGTATCCTCACTCTTAGCCATGCATCTTTCATAGCGTTAAGATGTAGTTCTTAGTGCTTTATGGTTTTTCCATCCCAGTTCTCCATCCTTATAGAAATAATGTTTTTACTTTTATACTAAAAGACTCTTAATCTCATTTCGATCCAACGATCCATTGAACTGTTTGGGATATAAAATTGACTTTCCAACCAGAAACCCTCTAACAGTTTGTTCTGAAGGTTTTGCAAATCAGTTGAAAAGGGCAACTAGAATGATTAAAGGGTTGGAACACTTTCCCTATGAAGAAAGGTTAAAACGCTTGGGGCTCTTTAGCCTGGAGAAACTACGACTGTGGGGGGACATGAGAGAGGTTTACAAGATTATGCATGGGATAGAGAAGGTAGAGAAAAGAAGTCCTTTTCTCCCTTTCTCACAGTACGAGAATTCGTGGGCATTCAATGAAATTGCTGAGCAGTCTGGTTAGAACGGATAAAAGGAAGTCCTTCACCCCAAAGTTGATTAACACATGGAATTCACTGCCACAGGAGGTGGTGGCAGCTACAGGCATAGCCAGCTTCAATAGGGGATTGGATAAGCATATGGAGCAGGGGTTCATCAGTGGCTGCTAGCCATAGCGTATTGTTGGAACTCTCTGTCTGGGGCAGTGATGCTCTATATTCTTGGTGCTTGAGGAGGCGCAGTGGGAGGGCTTCTAGCCCCACTGGTGGACCTCCTGGTGGCGCTTGAGTTTTTTGGCCACTGTGTGACACAGAGTGTTGGACTGGATGGGCCATTGGCCTGATCCAACATGGCTTCTCTTATGTTCTTATGTGACACAGAATGTTGGACTGGATGGGCCATTGGCCTGATCCAACAGGGCTTCTCTTATGTTCTTATGTGACACAGAGTGTTGGACTGGAGGGGCCACTGGCCTGATCCGACATGGCTTCTCTTATGTTCTTATGTGACACAGAGTGTTGGACTGGATGGGCCATTGGCCTGATCCAACAGGGCTTCTCTTATGTTCTTGTGTGACACAGAGTGTTGGACTGGATGGGCCATTGGCCTGATCCGACATGGCTTCTCTTATGTTCTTATGTGACACAGGGTGTTGGACTGGAGGGGCCATTGGCCTGATCCAACAGGGCTTCTCTTATGTTCTTGTGTGACACAGAGTGTTGGACTGGATGGGCCATTGGCCTGATCCAACATGGCTTCTCTTATGTTCTTATGTGACACAGAGTGTTGGACTGGATGGGCCATTGGCCTGATCCAACAGGGCTTCTCTTATGTTCTTGTGTGACACAGAGTGTTGGACTGGATGGGCCATTGGCCTGATCCGACATGGCTTCTCTTATGTTCTTATGTGACACAGAGTGTTGGACTGGATGGGCCATTGGCCTGATCCAACAGGGCTTCTCTTATGTTCTTGTGTGACACAGAGTGTTGGACTGGATGGGCCATTGGCCTGATCCAACATGGCTTCTCTTATGTTCTTATGTGACACAGAGTGATGGACTGGAGGGGCCATTGGCCTGATCCAACAGGGCTTCTCTTATGTTCTTATGTGACACAGAGTGTTGGACAGGATGGGCCATTGGCCTGACCCAACATGGCTTCTCTTATGTTCTTATGAATTCAGCAATCTCAGATTCTGGTTATTATATGAACATCAGCAAAATTTCTTGCATTCATTCTCTCTGTTTCCATTCCCAGTCTGTGTCTATTAACTGATGCCTTAAGACAGAACGCTTGTGGAATAGGGTGGGGTATAAATCGAAAAATTAAATTAAATTAAACAGGTTCTAAGCTTAAGGGAGCTAATGGTATGCTAATTGTCTTGTCCATAACTGCCCACCAGAAGTGCCCTGATCCAGAAGACCCAGGCTAAACCAATCATGACAGATCTCAGAACCTAAGCAGGGCCTGGTTATTGAATATATGAACATCTGAAGCTGCCTTCTACTGAATCAGACCCTCTTGGGTCCATCTAAGTCAGTCTTGTCTACTCAGACTGGCAGTGGCTCTCCGGATCTCAAGCGGAGGTTTTTCATGCCTACTTGCCTGGACCCTTTCCAGTTGGAGATACCGGGGGCTGAACCTGGGACCTTCTGCTTACCAAGCAGATGCTCTACCACTGAGCTACTGTCCCTGCAAGGCAAAACTGAACAAAGAGGTGACTTTCAGGCAGGGACCAGAGGAAAATTTAGGGGTTCCCTTGAATATGAACATATGAAGCTTCCTTCTTCTGAATCAGACCCTCTTGGGTCCATCTAGGTCAGTCTTGTCTACTCAGACTGGCAATGGTTCTCCCGGTTCTCAAACGGAGGTTTTTCATGCCTACTTGCCTGGACCCTTTTTAGTTGGAGATGCCTGGGATTGAACTTGGGACCTTCTGCTTACCAAGCAGATGGTCGACCACTGAGCCACCGCCCCGCCAAGTCCCGGCTAGTTCTTGGATGGTCCAGGACCACATCAGGCAATGGAAGGCCGCCTCTGAAATGACTCTTGCCTTGTGACTTGGCTGCACTTTTCACCATCAGAAAAAGTAGGTTTTATTGCTTCTGAAAGAGGTAAAGATTAAGGAAGTAGTGAATCTTGGGAGAGAGTGGGAAAATCCCAGAGCTGAGAGAGGGACAACCATCTGGGTGATGGGTGAAGCTGTACTAGAGAATAGTTTTGGTAGACCTGAAAAGCACCAGGGAAGGAGTTGATTTCTTGGCTACGTTACATGCAAGTTGCGGCTGGTTAGAATTGTTCCCTCTCTCTACTGAAAAGGTGCCGGGGACAGTGTGATCAGTGTGTTCTGCACAGAGAAGCTTGTCTCTGTGATGGGGCTGTCCTAAACGCAAGCCATGTTAGACACGATGGCGTTAGACCTCTGAGTTAAGGTTGAGCTGCTGCTGGGGGGCACGATTTTTAAAGTTTGGGAACAGAGAGTAAACGTTCCCCCATAATTGGCAGTTTCCAGCCAGAAATGCTCAGAAGGGTGTATTACCCATGGTTCTAGAGATTCCTACAAGCACTAAATTGTGGGCAAAGAACTGCAGCTTTATTCAGTTTTAACAAATGAAAATATCCCTCACCCACCCAGTGAGCTTTATAAGGAGCAAGGAAAGTCTACTTCATGAGGCTAGCAGTCTGTCCAGGAAACTAGGCTGGAGTGCAGGGTTTCTCTACAGCTTGCACACAGCGTAGGAGTTTGTCCTGCTTTGCTGAGGCCTCTTCACTTCCGAGGTGTCTTCTGTGCTTGAAGCTGTTCTCCCTCTGCGATCTGAAGCCACCATCTTCCAAAGCTGCTGCTGAAGCCACCACCAAAGCCGCCCTCTCTCCAAAGCTGCCTGCTTCTTATCTGCACAGCTCTCCCATCCCAGGTGTTCTTCATTTACAATGCTGTGTAGGATTTAGCTTCCTGCTGCCCTCGGATTGCCTTTCACATGGAGAAGGGCTGTATGGCTCAACATTTATCTCCTCGTGTCATTTCCACCACAAAGGGCGTTTTAAGACAGAGGTTTGAAGTAAAACTGACTTTGTAGGCAAGATGATTGAGGGAGCAATAGTGGACCAGCTCCAAGTCTTCTTGGGTAACTCATCTGCTCAGGTCCTTTTTCTGCCCAGTTTCAGACCAGGCTGTGGAACACAGGGGCCTGGAAGTTTTGGTTGACTACCAACGACTGAATGCGGACGTAGACCGTGCCTCTTTGTTGCTCCTACTAGATTTGTCTGCAATCTTTGAGACAGAGGACCAGGTCATCTTGTTGAGGCTCTGCAGAGCAAAAGGAGGTTTCAGGCAATGTGCTCTGGACTGGTCCAAATCATTCCTTGCAGACTGGACTTAAAAGAGTTGCCATTGGAGACCAGTTGTCATCAGTGTGGTGTTCCTCAGGGTGCAATCTTCTTATCTCCTGATGCTGTCGAACCTCTGCAGAAAGCCCTAAGGAAAAACCATTTGCGGTTTGGGAGGTGGCTGTCATCAGTACAATGTATATCCTCACCCAAATCTTCCGAGGATGTGGTTACAGGGCCTGAATCTCTGCCTGTCTGCTTGCCATCATGGGTTTAAATTCAGGGTGGGAAGGTACCAGCTGGATATTAGGAAAATATTTCTTAGAGTAAGAAGAAGAAGAAGATTTTGGATTTATTTCCCGCCCTATACTCTGAAGCTCAGAGTCTCAGAGCGGTCACAATCTCCTCTACCTTCCCCCTCGTCCACAACAAACACCCTGTGAAGTAGGTGGGGCTGAGAGTTCTTTTATAGCAGCTGCCCTTTCGAGGACAGCTTCTATGAAAGCTATGGCTGACCCAAGGCCATTCCAGCAGCTGCAAGTGGAGGAGTGGGGAATCAAACCCAGTTCTCCCAGATAAGAGAGCTATGGCTGACCCAAGGCCATTCCAGCAGCTGCAAGTGGAGGAGTGGGGAATCAAACCTGGTTCTCCCAGATAAGAGTCCGTGCACTTGAAGGAAGGAAGGAAGGAAGGAAGGAAGGAAGGAAGGAAGGAAGGAAGGAAGGAAGGAAGGAAGATAGATAGATAGATAGATAGATAGATAGATAGATAGATAGATAGATAGATAGATAGATAGATAGATAGATAGATAGATAGAGGTGGGAGGGAAAGGTGGAAAGATAGCAACTTTAAATGCCTTCTCCAAGCCAGCCAATGGGGCATTGGGGGCTTTGAGAGCCACGTAGTATGTATGAAAGAGCCACACATGGCTCCCAAGCCACAGTTGACCACCCTGCTCTAAGCTGATCCTGCACTGAGCAAGGGGTTGGACCAGATGGCCTCTGTGACCCCTCCGAACTCTATGATTCTGTGCTGTGTTTAAATCTTTAAGAGTGAACTAATTGAAACAAAAACTTGACAAAAAAGAGGTAATATTGGTTGGGAAGACAGAGATCTCAGAGTTCTTCAGTGGGCTTCAGTCGACCCTTAGCTGACTCAGGGTCATATGGGATCCAACATTACTGCTGGAGAAACATTAGTACAGCTGCAAAAAACCCACACTCTTTCTTCCAACTCACTTTAGCTCAGAAGATGGCCTCTTACCTTGACTGAGCTGGGCATTTGGATCGGCATCATTCTGACACCGGCACTAGACTACTGTAATGTATTCCCCATGGGTCTCCCCTTGAAGTCACCTCGCAGACTCCAGTTGGTGCCGAATTTCACAGCTTGGCTACGATCACGAGTTAGGTGGAGCATGCACATTAACCCCATTTTACAGCCATTCACTCCAGTGCCTGTTCTTCAGTTACTGGGTTCAATCCAAGGTTCTGGCCATCCTGTACAAAGCCTGGGTGCCTCATCTCTGCAGAGAGCCAGTTTGGTGTGGTGGTTAAGTGTGCGGACTCTTACCTGGGAGAACCAGGTTTGATTCCCCACTCCTCCACTTGCAGCTGCTAGCATGGCCTTGGGTCAGCCAGAGCTCTCTTATCTGGGAGAACCGGGTTTGATTCCCCCCTCCTCCCCGTGCACCTGCTGGAATGGCCTTGGGTCAGCCAGAGCTCTCTTATCTGGGAGAACAGGGTTTGATTCCCCACTCCTCCACTTGTACCTGCTAGCATGGCCTTGGGTCAGCCATAGCTCTCTTATCTGGGAGAACCAAATTTGATTCCCCACTCCTCCACTTGCAGCTGCTGGAATGGCCTTGGGTCAGCCAGAGCTCTCTTATCTGGGAGAACCAGATTTGATTCCCCACTCCTCCACTTGCAGCTGCTAGCATGGCCTTGGGTCAGCCAGAGCTCTCTTATCTGGGAGAACCGGGTTTGATTCCCCCCTCCTCCCCGTGCACCTGCTGGAATGGCCTTGGGTCAGCCATAGCTCTCTTATCTGGGAGAACCGGGTTTGATTCCCCACTCCTCCACTTGCAGCTGCTAGCATGGCCTTGGGTCAGCCAGAGCTCTCTTATCTGGGAGAACCGGGTTTGATTCCCCACTCCTCCACTTGCAGCTGCTAGCATGGCCTTGGGTCAGCCAGAGCTCTCTTATCTGGGAGAACCGGGTTTGATTCCCCACTCCTCCACTTGCAGCTGCTGGAATGGCCTTGGGTCAGCCAGAGCTCTCTTATCTGGGAGAACCGGGTTTGATTCCCCCACTCCTCCACTTGCAGCTGCTAGCATGGCCTTGGGTCAGCCAGAGCTCTCTTATCTGGGAGAACCGGGTTTGATTCCCCACTCCTCCACTTGCAGCTGCTAGCATGGCCTTGGGTCAGCCAGAGCTCTCTTATCTGGGAGAACCGGGTTTGATTCCCCACTCCTCCACTTGCAGCTGCTGGAATGGCCTTGGGTCAGCCAGAGCTCTCTTATCTGGGAGAACCGGGTTTGATTCCCCCACTCCTCCACTTGCAGCTGCTGGAATGGCCTTGAGTCAGCCAGAGCTCTCTTATCTGGGAGAACCGGGTTTGATTCCCCACTCCTCCCCTTGCAGCTGCTGGAATGGCCTTGGGTCAGCCAGAGCTCTCTTATCTGGGAAAACCGGGTCTGGTTTCCCCACTCCTTCACATGCCCCTGCTAGCATGGCCTTGGGTCAGCCATAGCTCTCGCAGGAGTTGTTCTTGAAAGGGCAGCTTCTGGGAGAGCTCTCTCACCCCCACCCACCTCACAGAAAACAATTCCTGACAGACAGTGCTCACCAAGCAGATGCTCTACCACTGAGCCACTGTCCCTCCCCAACCCCCTGCACAATGCAGGAAACTCACAAACACTTCCCCCTAAATTCACAGGATCTTCATTGCTGTCAGATGGCCATCTAGCCTCTGTTTAAAAACCTCCAAGGAAGGAGAGCCCACCACCTCCTGAGGAAGCCTCTTCCACTGAGGAATCACTCTTAACCATCAGGAAGTTCTTCCTAATGTTGAGCCAGAAACTCTTTTGATTTAATTTCAACCCCTTGGTTCTGGTCCTGCCTTCTGGGGCCACAGAAAACAATTCCACACCATCCTCTATAGGACCGCCCTTCAAGTACTTGAAGATGGTGATCCTATCACCTCTCAGCCCTCTCCTCTCCAGGCTAAATATGCCCAGCTCCTTCAACCTTTCCTCATAGGACTTGGTCTCCAGACCCCTCACCATCTTCGTCGCCCTCCTCTGGACCCGTTCCAGCTTGTCTAGATCCTTCTTAAAATGTGGTGCCCAAAACTGAACACAATACACCAAGTGAGGTCTCACCAGAGCAGAGTAAAGCGATACCATCACATCACGTGATCTGGAGATTATACTTCTGTTGATACAGCCCAAAATTGCATTTGCCTTTTTAGCCACCGCATCACACGGTAGACTCATGTTCAGTGTATGATCCACTAAGACCCCGAGATCCTTTTCGCTAAGACAAGTCTCCCCCATCCTATAACCATGCATTGGATTTTTCCTACCTAAATGCAGAACATTTTTAAAACATTGGCAAAATTACAATAGAGGGTGGATGTTACACAAGAACAGCGGCAATGCATTTGCCTAGGTCACGATGCATTTCAATCGTCTTCTGCAGGCTGAAGCTTCAGTTGGAACCTCAGAGATCAACAGTCTTCCATTAGCGGCTACCCTTTGTCAGATTCAAAATGTCACCGTGCTAAGCTTGATCTCTGAGGCTCCAACTGCAACGGTCTGTACAACAGTTGTAAAAGCTAGAGAGTGTCTAAATATAAATTTGAAGGGAATACTGGGCATCCTATTGTTGAATTCAAGGCTGCAGCCTGAAGAAGATGAATGAAATGGATCATTACGCAGGCAATCCGTCACTGCGGCTGCTGCTGCAACATCGGACCCTCTATCGTAATTTTGCCAGTGTTGTTTAAAATCTGGCATCTGGGGTGTAGTGTTTTTGTCAATAATATTGATAATAAATTGTTTCAAAATATAGAGTAGCAAGCCAAGACTTGTATCAACAGTTGTTACTTTTATACAGGTTTTTTTTTCATTTTGTTACAATATCTCTTTTCTGTGTGAGACAGGAGGCTGGACTAGATGGACCCTCCCTGGTCTGATCCAACAGGGCTCTTCTAATGTTCTTCTCAGGGGAAGGCCTCAACCTCTCTGCCCTGTTGTTAGCCCTCCAGAGGAACTGGTTGGCCACTGTGTGAGACAGGAGGCTGGACTAGATGGACACTCCCTGGTCTGACCCAGCAGGGCTCTTCTGATGTTCTTCTCAGGGGAAGGTCTCAACCTCTCTGCCCTGTTGTTAGCCCTCCAGAGGAACTGGTTGGCCACTCTGTGAGGCAGGAGGCTGGACTAGATGGACCCTCCCTGGTCTGACCCAGCAGGGCTCTTCTGATGTTCTTCTCAGGGGAAGAATTCTGATGTTCTTCTCTCTGCCCTGTTGTTGGCCCTCCAGAGGAACTGGTTGGCCACTCTGTGAGACAGGAGGGTAGCGTAGATGGACCCTCCCTGGTCTGACCCAGCAGGGCTCTTCTGATGTTCTTCTCAGGGGAAGAATTCTGATGTTCTTCTCTCTGCCCTGTTGTTGGCCCTCCAGAGGAACTGGTTGGCCACTCTGTGAGACAGGAGGGTAGCGTAGATGGACCCTCTCTGGTCTGACCCAGCAGGGCTCTTCTGATGTTCTTCTCAGGGGAAGGTCTCAACCTCTCTGCCCTGTTGTTAGCCCTCCAGAGGAACTGGTTGGCCACTCTGTGAGGCAGGAGGCTGGACTAGATGGACCCTCCCTGGTCTGACCCAGCAGGGCTCTTCTGATGTTCTTCTCAGGGGAAGAATTCTGATGTTCTTCTCTCTGCCCTGTTGTTGGCCCTCCAGAGGAACTGGTTGGCCACTCTGTGAGACAGGAGGGTAGCGTAGATGGACCCTCTCTGGTCTGACCCAGCAGGGCTCTTCTGATGTTCTTCCCAGGGGAAGGCCTCGGCCTCTCTGCTCTGTTGTTGGCCCTCCAGAGGAACTGATTGGCCCCTGTGTGAGACAGGAGGCTGGACTAGATGGACCCTCCCTGGTCTGACCCAGCAGGGCTCTTCTGATGTTCTTCCCAGGGGAAGGCCTCGGCCTCTCTGCTCTGTTGTTGGCCCTCCAGAGGAACTGATTGGCCCCTGTGTGAGACAGGGGGCTGGACTAGATGGACACTCCCTGGTCTGACCCAGCAGGGCTCTTCTGATGTTCTTCTCAGGGGAAGGCCTCGGCCTCTCTGCCCTGTTGTTGGCCCTCCAGAGGAGCTGGTTGACCACTGGGTGAGACAGGATGTTGGACTAGATGGACCACTGGTCTGACCCAGCAGGGCTCTTCTGATGCTCTTCTCAGGGGAAGGCCTTGGCCTCTCTGCCCTGTTGTTGGCCCTCCAGAGGAACTGGTTGGCCACTGTGTGAGACAGGAGGCTGGACTAGATGGACACTCCCTGGTCTGACCCAGCAGGGCTCTTCTGAGGTTCTTCTCAGGGGAAGGCCTCGGCCTCTCTGCCCTGTTGCTGGCCCTCCAGAGGAGCTGGTTGAGACAGGATGCTGGACTAAATGGACTAAAGGTTCAATCCAGCAGGACTCGTGGTATGTTCTTAAGCTTTCGAGCGTTAAAGCTCCATTTGTAGACTCACGTTAGGTATAAACCCTGGAGCTTTTTTGTGGTTTCAGGAGAATTCTGGGCCTCAATAGTTAAGTAAGAAAATGGAGATTGTCTCTGTCTGTCTCTCTCTCATTTTTGTTGCTCTCAGTTCTCCATTTTCCTGCTGAAACCATTTGTCGATGCAATCTCCTGTTTGCACTGTTGGCTGTGGTTAGAAATTGATTTTTCAGCTCCGCAAATGCGAGAAGAAACGGAACTGTGGGCGTGTTGCGTCACTGGTGTTCTGTTCTGCTTCCCCCCCCCCCCGCTCCAGACAGGATTTCTACATGAAGATGATCTTATTAACTTTGAAAAAAAAAAGAAGAAGAAGAGGGGAAGGGGGTAGAGGAAAGCCCCGGAGAGCGCTTAGGATGGTTTACGACTTGTTCGTCTGTATTTTTTTTACAGGCTTGTGGTATTAATTAGATCATGCCTGTTCCAGCTGGGATGGACTCCTGAAAGGCCTGCGGCAGGGTTTTAAATGATATTGGTGGGTGTTTTTCCACGAGCGCCTCCATATAAAACACGTCTTTTTCCTGTATTACGTTTTTTTATTCTAGCAGAGTTCTTCCATCTGCACAGCGCAGTTCAGCAGAGGGTTTGGAGCGAAGCTTGTTCTGGTTTTCCGATTTGCGGTTCGCCGGCCAAAGTTCCACCTTAACCCCGAGGAGCGTTAGCCGAGCCGTTGTTACGGCTGACAAAAATGCCGGCTGTACCTTTGCGATGATGTCACTGTTCCCAGAATTTCTGATAGCAGAGGCACCCACGTGCTTACCTGCAGTGGGGGGATTCTATCAGGAGCTCCTTTGCATATTAGGCCATGCCTCCCTGATGTAGCCAATGCTCCAAGAGCTTACAAGGCTCTTTTTTGTAAGCCCTTGGAGGATTGGCTCCATCAGTGGTGTGTGGCCTTACATGCAAAGCAGCTCCTGTTAGAATTCCTCCCCTGCTTACCTGTCCTCAGAGGAACTCGTCCCCTGCGTTCTCTGTGTGAGTTCCTGCGGTTTTTCTTCTTGATCGGCAAATCCAGAGTACCAGTTCATGCAGACAGACAAAGCACAAGCTTTTTTTCTTTTACCTTGCGTGTTTCTGATTGGATGATATGATCTTCTTGAACCTGAGCAGAGATGGGGCAGAATTCCTGGTATCCGTCGGAGACTGGTTGGAAGTGTGTCAGGCTAGAACAGTAAATCATGCAGAGACTTAGTGGATTTAAATGAAATCAAAAGCTCAACATTAGGAAGAACTTCCTGACCATTCGAGCGGCTCCTCAGTGGAACTGGCTTCCTCCTGGGGAGGTTGTGGGCTCTCCTTCCTTGGAGGTTTTCAAACAGAGGCTAGATGGCCATCTGACAGCAATGAGGATCCTGTGAATTTAGGGGGAGGTGTTTGTGAGTTTCCTGCATTGTGCAGGGGGTTGGACTAGATGACCCTGGAGGTCCCTTCCATCTCTAGGATTCTATGACTGTTAAGAGCGGTTCCTCAGTGGAACAGGCTTCCTCCTTGGAAGGTGGTGGGCTCTCCTTCCTTGGAGGTTTTTAAGCAGAGGCTAGATGGCCATCTGACAGCAATGAGGATCCTGTGAATTTAGGGGGAGGTGTTTGTGAGTTTCCTGCATTGTGCAGGGGGTTGGACTAGATGACCCCGGAGGTCCCTTCCAACTCTAGGATTCTATGACTGTTAGAGCGGTTCCTCAGTGGAACAGGCTTCCTCCTTGGGAGGTGGTGGGCTCACCCTCCTTGGAGGTTTTTCAACAGAGGCTAGATGGCCATCTGACAGTAATGAAGATCCTGTGAATTGAGGGGGAGGTGTTTGTGAGTTTCCTGCCTTGTGCAGGGGGTTGGACTAGATGACCCTGGAGGTCCCTTCCAACTCCAGGATTCTATGACTGTTAAGAGCGGTTCCTCAGTGGAACAGGCTTCCTCCTTGGGAGGTGGTGGGCTCTCCTTCCTTGGAGGCTTTTCAACAGAGGCTAGATGGCCATCTGACAGCAATGAGGATCCTGTGGATTTAGGGGGAGGGGTTTGTGAGTTTCCTGCATAGTGCAGGGGTTGGACTAGATGACCCTGGAGGTCCCTTCCATCTCTAGGATTCTTTGACTGTTAAGAGCAGTTCCTCAGTGGAACAGGCTTCCTCCTCGGGAGGTGGTGGGCTCTCCTTCCTTGGAGGCTTTTCAACAGAGGCTAGATGGCCCTCTGACAGCAATGAGGATCCTGTGAATTCAGGCAGATCATGAGAGGGAAGGCAGGAAGGGTTGCATCCGTCTTTAGTTCTCATAACCATTTCTTACATGTCCAGGGAAATGCTGATCACCCCTTTGGGGTCAGGAAGAATAGAGTAGGGTTTGCTTTGGGAATGGGGGGAGAGGAGCTGTGAATTTCCTGCAACGTGCAGAGGGTTGGACTAGATGACCCTTGGAGTCCCTTCCAGCTCTGGGTGTTTCTAACAGGTGGCAGTCCATGCACACAGGACTCTTCTGGTAGCTCATGGCTTTTGGAATGCCTGGGAAAATGGCAGCAAGGAGGGTTAGCGAATCCGACATCCAGATTCCCACTTTCAGTTGGTTTTATTGCGCGCCTCTTTCCCTCTGTGTCTGCTTCCTTTTGAGGGGCCGTCTTTTGCCTGGCAGGGCCCCCCTCTCTCAAAACTGCATGACTGGTGGAAATCCCAATGGGGGAATCACTGCCCTTGGATTTGAAAATCTGCAGCTGGTGCAGAGTGGGGGTGGGTGGAGAGTGGAGATCAGTCTCCTTGCTGTCAAGGCAGCATATCTTTATCAGCTTTGTAACAGCACACTTCCGTTTTATGGAGTTCTAATGCTGCTTATGTCTAATGTGTCGTTTTTTAATGGATTAAGAACACAAGAAGAGTTCTGCTGGATCAGATCATGGAGGGTCCATCTAGTCCCGCCTTCTGTCTCATATAGCGGCCAACCGGTTTCTCTGGAGGATCAACAACAGGGCAGCCCTTCAAGTCCTTGAAGATGGTGATCCTATCACCTCTCAGCCGCCTCCTCTCCAGGTTAAACATCCCCAGCTCCTTCAGCCTTTCCTCACAGGACTTGGTCTCCAGACCGAGACCCCTCTGGAGCCTTGTTAGTCAAAAGCTCTACCTGGGCATGTCCGCTTTCTAAGAACACTTGGTGGGGACTGTAGAAGGTTTCGGCAAGCCCCTCAGTGCCCCGAGGCAATCACATTGGGGACTCTGGTGTACACTCACAATTTTTCCTTTGTTTGGTCAGTAGCTGCCTCAAATGAAGGGGAGTTGGGAGCGTATTCTTGGAATAAGCGTTGAGGTACTTACATAGACACCAAAATAAGTTATTGATCCAGAGAGCCAGTTTGGTGTAGTGGTTAAGTGCACAGACTCTTATCTGGGAGAACCAGGTTTGATTCCCCACTCCTCCACTTGCAGCTGCTGGAATGGCCTCGGATCAGCCATAGCTCTCTTGGATTCCCCACTCCTCCACTTGCAGCTGCTGGAATGGCCTTGGGTCAGCCATAGCTCTCTTGGATTCCCCACTCCTCCACTTGCAGCTGCTGGAATGGCCTCGGATCAGCCATAGCTCTCTTGGATTCCCCACTTCTCCACTTGCAGCTGCTGGAATGGCCTTGGGTCAGCCAGAGCTCTCTTATCTGGGAGAACCGGGTTTGATTCCCCACTCCTCCACTTGCACCTGCTGGAATGGCCTTGGGTCAGCCAGAGCTCTCTTGTCTGGGAGAACTGGGTTGGATCCCCCACTCCTCCACTTGCAGCTGCTGGAATGGCCTTGGGTCAGCCAGAGCTTTCTTGTCTGGGAGAACTGGGTTGGATCCCCCACTCCTCCACTTGCAGCTGCTGGAATGGCCTTGGGTCAGCCAGAGCTCTCTTGTCTGGGAGAACTGGGTTGGATTCCCCACTCCTCCACTTGCAGCCGCTGAAATGGCGTTGGGTCAGCCAGAGCTCTCTTATCTGGGAGAACCGGGTTTGATTCCCCACTCCTCCACTTGCACCTGCTGGAATGGCCTCGGGTCAGCCAGAGCTCTCTTATCTGGGAGAACCGGGTTTGATTCCCCACTCCTCCACTTGCAGCTGCTGGAATGGCCTTGGGTCAGCCAGAGCTCTCTTGTCTGGGAGAACCGGGTTTGATTCCCCACTCCTCCACTTGCAGCTGCTGGAAGGGCCTCAGATCAGCCAGAGCTCTCTTATCTGGGAGAACCGGGTTTGGTTCCCCACTCCTCCACTTGCAGCTGCTGGAATGGCCTTGGGTCAGCCAGAGCTCTCTTGTCTGGGAGAACTGGGTTGGATTCCCCCCTCCTCCACTTGCAGCTGCTGGAATGGCCTTGGGTCAGCCAGAGCTCTCTTGTCTGGGAGAACCGGGTTTGATTCCCCACTCCTCCACTTGCAGCTGCTGGAAGGGCCTCAGATCAGCCAGAGCTCTCTTGTCTGGGAGAACTGGGTTGGATTCCCCACTCCTCCACTTGCAGCCGCTGGAATGGTCTTGGGTCAGCCATAGCTCTCGCAGGTGTTGTCCTTGAAAGGGCAGCTGCTGTGAGAGCTCTCTCAGCCCCATCCACCTCACAGGGTATCTGCTGTGGGGGAAGGAGATTGTAAGCTGCTTGAGACTCTGATTCCGAGAGAAGGGCGGGGTATAAACCTGCGGTCTTCGGTCTTCTTATAGGCCTTCCAGTGGATTTAACTGGTAGGTAAATTGGCCACCAGCTTAGTTAATTTATTGGCAGGAGCAAATTGTAATGATTGGAGGTGCGGGAAAGAAGTAGGAAACTGTTGCACACTGGGCTTTCCTTCCAGCAAAGAATCGTAGGTTTCATTGGGTCAACTTAGTCAGGTTTTGAGTAGCTCAGAAAAGAACTTGCGTTGATATCTGGGTGGTCTGAAAATCCATTTCATTGAGACCAGCTAGAAGGCAGTTTTGAAGTCGCCTGAATGGCGAAATGTGCGATTTCCAGGATTGTTTCAGAGGCTTGAAGTTGAATGTTAGGAGGTCTGCTGTAAGCTGCTCAGCTGAAGGAAAGCGATGGATGTAACTTGGCTGTTACACCGAAGCGTCTCCTGGTGCTTATTTTCTTCTTGACCAAAGCGTCTCTTACGCTGAGTGAAGAGCCAGTCTTGGTTTTCTTCCCTTTAATTAGAGGAGAATCCAGGTGGTATCCCTTTTAGGGTCTGCTTGGAGCACCTGTTTCACTAGGAGGAGCCTCTCTTGTAGAAGAGTTCTTGGCTTGCAGTGTCCCAGTACTTTTGTGGTTGCTGCCCCGCAACAACCAGTTCGTGGTGGCGCTCACTGCGCATGCGTTAAGTGCCATTAAGACGCTTCTGACTTCCGGCAACCCTGCGAATTAATAACCTCCAGAATGCCTGATCAGTAACAGCCTTGTTCAAGTCTTGCATGCGCTATCCTTTTTCAAAACCCCCAAAGCGCCAATAGCCTCAACAAGTAAAAAAGGTCAAGGTAGTCCCCCTGTGCAAGCACCAGTCGTTTCTGACTCTGGGGTGACGTTTTCACGGCAGACCTCTTTGCGGGGTGGTTTGCCCTTGCCTTCCCCAGTCATCTACACTCCCCTCCCCAGCAAACTGGGTACTCCTTTTACTGATCTCGGAAGGATGGAAGAAGAAGAAGAAGAATTGCAGATTTATATCCCACCCTTCTCCTTGAATCAGAGACTCAGAGCGGCTTACAATCTCCTATATCTTCCTCCCCCACAACAGACACCCTGTGAGGTGGGTGGGGCTGGAGAGGGCTCTCCCAGCAGCTGCCCTTTCAAGGACAACCTCTGCCAGAACTATGGCTGACCCAAGGCCGTTCCAGCAGCTGCAAGTGGAGGAGTGGGGAATCCAACCCGGTTCTCCCAGATAAGAGAGCCATGGCTGACCCAAGGCCATTCCAGCAGCTGCAGGTGGAGGAGTGGGGAATCAAACCCTGTTCTCCCAGATAAGAGAGCTCTGGCTGACCCAAGGCCATTCCAGCAGCTGCAAGTGGAGGAGTGGGAAATCAAACCCTGTTCTCCCAGATAAGAGAGCTCTGGCTGACCCAAGGCCATTCCAGCAGGTGCAAGTGGAGGAGTGGGGAATCAAGCCCGGTTCTCCCAGATAAGAGAGCTCTGGCTGACCCAAGGCCATTCCAGCAGGTGCAAGTGGAGGAGTGGGGAATCAAACCCTGTTCTCCCAGATAAGAGAGCCATGGCTGACCCAAGGCCATTCCAGCAGCTGCAGGTGGAGGAGTGGGGAATCAAACCCTGTTCTCCCAGATAAGAGAGCTCTGGCTGACCCAAGGCCATTCCAGCAGGTGCAAGTGGAGGAGTGGGGAATCAAGCCCGGTTCTCCCAGATAAGAGAGCTCTGGCTGACCCAAGGCCATTCCAGCAGCTGCAAGTGGAGGAGTGGGGAATCAAACCTTGTTCTCCCAGATAAGAGAGCTCTGGCTGACCCAAGGCCATTCCAGCAGCTGCAAGCGGAGGAGTGGGGAATCAAACCCTGTTCTCCCAGATAAGAGAGCTCTGGCTGACCCAAGGCCATTCCAGCAGGTGCAAGTGGAGGAGTGGGGAATCCAACCCGGTTCTCCCAGATAAGAGTCTGCACACTTAACCACTACACCAAACTGGGTTAGGGAAGGCTGAGTCAACCTGGAGCCGGGTACCTGAACCCAGCTTCTGCCAGGATCGAACTCAGGTCGTGAGCAGAGCTTAGGACTGCAGCTTTACCACTCTGTGCCACGGGGCTTCAACAAGTTTGGAGACCCCTAATCTGCACATGTGTTGACGGTCCCTTAGATCGAGATGAGTTGCCCTGTTCGTCGGTCTGTAGCAGTAGAAAAGAGCTAGACAAGAGCTAGCTTCAGGACAAACAAAATTTGTGGCAGGGGTTGAGCTTTCACTGCCCACTTCATCAGGTGGTATCTGAAGAAGTGAGCAGTGACTCAAGAAAGCCATTCCCCTGCCACAAATTGGGTTAGACCAGTGTTTCCCATTTGCAGGGTCGTGACCAACCGCAAGAGCTGCAAAGGCTGAGCTCTGTTTGGCTTCCTTCCTTCCCCTGTCTCTGTGTTGTGCAGAGAAAAGCTAGCCTTGAAGACTGATGCAGGCTGCAAACCCTGAGCTCCGTTTGGCTTCCTTCCTTCCCCCATCTCTCTGTTGTGCAGAGAAAAGCTAGCCTTGAAGACTGACACAGGCTGCAAAGTCTGAGCTCTGTTTGGCTTCCTTCCTTCCCCTGTCTCTCTGTTGTGCAGAGAAAAGCTAGCCTTGAAGACTGATGCAGGCTGCAAAGCCTGAGCTCCGTTTGGCTTCCTTCCTTTCCCTATCTCTCTGTTGTGCAGAGAAAAGCTAGCCTTGAAGACTGACACAGGCTGCAAAGTCTGAGCTCTGTTTGGCTTCCTTCCTTCCCCTGTCTCTCTGTTGTGCAGAGAAAAACTAGCCTTGAAGACTGACACAGGCTGCAAAGTCTGAGCTCTGTTTGGCTTCCTTCCTTCCCCTGTCTCTCTGTTGTGCAGAGAAAAGCTAGCCTTGAAGACTGATGCAGGCTGCAAAGCCTGAGCTCCGTTTGGCTTCCTTCCTTTCCCTATCTCTCTGTTGTGCAGAGAAAAGCTAGCCTTGAAGACTGACACAGGCTGCAAAGTCTGAGCTCTGTTTGGCTTCCTTCCTTCCCCCGTCTCTCTGTTGTGCAGAGAAAAACTAGCCTTGAAGACTGACACAGGCTGCAAAGTCTGAGCTCTGTTTGGCTTCCTTCCTTCCCCCGTCTCTGTGTTGTGCAGAGAGGAGCTGGGTTGCCTCTCCTTCCTTCTCCCCCCCTCCCAGTGTTTGGGAGAAAAGCTGGTGTCCACTGGCACTTTAGACCCATGAAGTGTTCTTCAAGGTATGAGCTTTCCTGTGCCTTGCAGTATGTTCTTTTGGGGAGATTTCTCCAGGAGGCCTGGGCGTCAAAGAAGGGGGGTTGTGTATTTTTCAGCAAGGAGGGGTGGGGAGTGGGCATTCCAGTAGCTATTTTTTTTTTTACCAAACGACCCCTGGGCAGAATTGTTGCTGGCTGGGGCCATCTGATGGTGAAGAAGGCTTTTTTTTCTTTGCTCCTTCCTTCCTTCCTTCCTTCCTTCCTTCCTTCCTTCCTTCCTTCCTTCCTTCCTTCCTTCCTTCCTTCCTTCCTTCCTTCCTTCCTTCCTTCCTTCCTTCCTTCCTTCCTTCCTTCCTTCCTTCCTGTGCAAGAGATGCTCTGTCTGTATTCTTGGTGCTGGGAGGGGGGGAAGCAACAGTGGGAGGGCTGCTAGTGCCCTGGCCCCCTGGTGGACATTCTGGAAGTGACATCACAGGAAAAGGTGGAGTTTTGGTTCAGTGTGCCCCAGAAGTGACGTCACTTGACCCTTGACACCACAGGAAATGACATAATTCCTTTCTCCCAGCTCCACCCCCAAAGGCTCCTGGCTCCACCCCCAAATTTTAGTGGGTCATGAAGGAGAAGTGTAAAAACCACCGGGCCTCGGGAAAGAAAAGTTTGGGAAACCCCGTGTTAGACTTGAAGGTGTTCTTGGACTCTTGCTGTTTTCAATTACTTAGAATGGGGGTGTCGAACTCATTTGTTATTTTAGATTAGGGTTAGGTAGCAGAGATATAAACTTTATAAAGGCCACAAATGCAATTAAAGTGGTTTTTTTTAACAAAAAAACCTTACACTAAAACATGTTTAAAACATGAGCACTCATTGTTCTTAAAGGTGCTTTCTTTGTATTTCTGCCATGGGATCCAGGGAACTGGGCAAAGGAAGCTCTGGCTCTTTCCTTCCTTCCCCAGGGGACCAGGAGGGGGGACGAGCCTCAGCCAATAGAAGGAAGAGAGGCCTGGCTCAGTAGCTCTGCTGTGCAATTGAGAGAGCCTGGCAAAGCAAGCTATTCCTCCCCAAGGGAGGAGCCTCAGCCAATGGGGAACATAGAGGTTTTGCTCTGTACATACGAATATATGAAGTTGCCTTATACTGAATCAGACCCTTGGTCCATCAAAGTCAGTATTGTCTTCTCAGACTGGCAGCGGCTCTCCAGGGTCTCAAGCTGAGGTTTTTCATGCCTACTTGCCTGGACCCTTTTTGGAGATGTCAGGGATTGAACCTGGGACCTTCTGCTTACCAAGCAGATGCTCTACCACTGAGCCACCGTCCCTCCTGTGCAATTGAGCAAGCCTGGCAAAGCAAGCTGAGACGCAGAAGGAAGCAAGTGAGAGGGAGACGGAAGCAGACGACAGCCAGTTGCTCGGGGGGGGGGGGCTGATAGGAGCCCTTTGGGGGCCTGAATCGGCTCCCAGACCACGTGTTCGACACCCCTGAATGTCCATTATGTAGTCTTTAAAAAAATCATTTTTGGCTATTACCTGAGTTGGCTTTCTGTGTGCCGTAGTGAAGGCGCTATAAAAACATTATAAAAACCAGCCGGCTTGGATTGGTTAATAGTTCTCCTGACAGCGGCTTTGTGGGCCGGCATCGATCCTCCCCGCATCCTGGAGCCGTCAGGAGCCGCGCTGTGGGCGGACGCAGGCTGGAAGCAGGGAGCCGTCTCTGCCGTCTTCTCGAAAGCCACACGCGCTTCTTCGTGCGCTTCAGAGGGTGCTGACAAACCCATTTGTCTGCTGGTCGCCAAGGCGCCCTGCTCTCTTTGCAGAGATGTGCCTGGTGCCCTCCCGGCTGCCGGCGTGGCTTTATTGAGTCTGCGGATGCTCCAGTTTGCCTGACTGCAGAACGGTCGGCGGCGCGATTTGAAGCAGATGTCGCTCCGGGAAGAAGCGTCACTGTCGTCTCTGTCTCTTTTTCTCTCCGTCCAGAAATGGCGGCGGATGTTCCTTCCTTGGGCACAGGGGTGGCGTCTGGAACGTCCGGATCAGGCTCTCAAACTGGAGGAAGCGTCATCCCGAGAACAAACAAGAGGAGGCCAGGGTAAGAGATCCTTTACGAACTTGGAAGAAGGGTGCCGCTGAAGCTTTGTGGGTGTGCTGCGCAGGAGGAAAGGAAAGGAAAGGAAAGGAAAGGAAAGGAAAGGAAAGGAAAGGAAAGGAAAGGTCAGGTCCCCTGTGCAAGCGCCAGTCGTTTGCGACTCTGGGGTGAAGTTGCTCTCACAACGTTTTCACGGCAGACTTTTGTTTCAAACAATTTTATTAGTAACATATGGTAACAGACTTTTGACGGGGTGGTTTGCCATTGCCTTCCCCAGTCCTCTACACTTTCCCCCCAGCAAGCTGGGGACTCATTTTACCGACCTCGGAAGGATGGAAGGCTGAGTCAACCTCGAGCCGGCTGCCTGAACCCAGCTTCCGCCAGGGATTGAACTCAAGTCGTGAGCAGAGCTTAGGACTGCAGTACTGCAGCTTTAACACTCTGCACCATGGGGCTCTTCAAAAGGAAAGGTCCCCTGTGCAAGCACCAGTCGCTTCCGACTTTGGGGTGATGTTGCTCTCACGACATTTTCATGGCAGACTTTTTACGGGGTGGTTTGCCATTGCTTTCCCCAGTCATCTACGCTTTCCCTCCCGCAAGCTGGGGACTCCTTGGACCGACCTCAGAAGGATGGAAGGCTGAGTTGACCTGGAGCCGGTTACCTGAACCCAGCTTCCACCAGGATCGAACTCAGGTCCTGAGCAGAGGGCTCCAACTGCAGTACTGCAGCTTTACCACTCTGCACCACGGGGCTCTAATTATATTAGAGGAAAGGAAAGGTCCCCTGTGCAAGCACCAGTCGTTTTCGACTCTGGGGTGACGCTGCTTTCACAACGTTTTCATGGGAGACTTTTTACAGGGTGGTTTGCCATTGCCTTCCCCAGTCATACACTTCCCCCCCAGCAAGCTGGGACCTCATTTGACCAACCTTGGAAGGATGGAAGGCTGAGTCAACCTCAAGCCGGCTGCTTGAAAACCCAGCTTCCTCTGGGGATCAAACTCAAGTCATGAGCAGAGCTTAGGACTGCAGTACTGCAGCTTTACCACTCTGCGCCACGGGGCTCTTTTGTTGGTCTTAAGGAAAGGAAAGGTCCCCTGTGCAAAGCACCAGTTGTTTCCGACTCTGGGGTGACGTTGCTTTCACAACGTTTTCACGGCAGACTTTTTGTGAGGTGATTTGCCATTGCCTTCCCCAGTCATCTACACTTTCCCCCCAGCAAGCTGGGGACTCATTTGACCGACCTTGGAAGGATGGAAGGCTGAGTCAACCTCAAGCCGGCTGCCTGAAAACCCAGCTTTTGCCGGGGATTGAACTCAGGTCGTGAGCAGAGCTTAGGACTGCAGTACTGCAGCTTTAACACTCTGCACCACGGGGCTCTTACTGGGTAGGAGGGCACTCAGGAAATCCGCTGGCAGTTCTCTGGGTTTTCATGAGCCATAGGCCTTTCTTTTCCTTCTGGTTGTTTCTAGTGTGAGAGCCAGTTTGGTGTAGTGGCCAAGTGTGCGGTATTTGTGAATTTCCTGCATTGTGCAGGGGGTTGGACTATATGACCCTGGAGGTTCCTTCCAACTCTATGATTCTTATCTGGGAGAACTGGATTTGAGGCCCTGCTCCTCCACTTGCAGCTGCTGGAATGGCCTTGGGTCAGCCGTAGCTCTGGCAGAGCTGTCCTTGAAAGGGCAGCTGTTGTCAGAGCTCTCTGAGCCCCACCCACTTCACAGGGTGTATGTTGTGGGGGAGAAACGTAAAGGAGATTGTGAGCCTCTCTGATACTCCTTTGGGTTGTGAAGGGCAGGGTATAAATGCAGTCTCCTCTTCTTCTTTGTTGCTGTAGGGCTGAAGCTGGAACAGCATTAATCGAATAACAGTTGTCACTTCTTTCCTTCTCTTTGTTCCTTTTCTTTTTTTAGGCTTGATTTTGATGATGATGGCGAAGGAAGTAAATTTCTCAGGTGAGGAGGGCTTCTTTGTCAAGGAGGTGGGTGGGACTTGGGGTTCTGGTTCTGGAGCTAAAAGGGTTTTTTGGTTTAGTGGTTTGGTGTCGTGGTTAAGTATGTGGACTCTTATCTGGGAGAACCGGGTTTGATTCCCCACTCCTCCACTTGCGGCTGCTGGAATGGCCTCGGGTCACCCATAGCTCTCGCAGGAATTGTCCTTGAAAGGGCAGCTTCTATCAGAGCTCTCTCAGCCCCACCCACCTCACAGGGTGCTTGTTGTGGGGGGAGAAGATATAGGAGATTGTAAGCCGCTCTGTCTCTGATTCAGAGAGAAGGGCGGGGTGTAAATCTTCAGTCTTCTTCTTATCTGGAAGAACCGGGTTTGATTCCCCACTCCTCCATTTGCGGCTGCTGGAATGGCCTTGGGTCAGCCATAGCTCTCGCAGGAGTTGTCCTTGAAAGGGCAGCTGCTTTGAGAGCCCTCTCAGCCCCACCCACCTCACAGGGTGCCTGTTGTGGGGAGGAAGGGAAAGGAAATTGTAAGCCGCTCTGAGTCTCTGATTCAGAGAGAAGGGTGGGGTATAAATCTGCAGCCTTCTTCTTTCAAGGAAGAGTTCTTCAGAACTAGGCCCCTTTTCTCCCTTATTTGCATAAGTGTTGCAAGGAATTCCCGAGAAGTGGGTGAACAAAAGTGTTTGGTTCCTAATGACCCAGCTTTCCTGCCAGATCAGTAACCCCTGTTAGCCACAGAGGAACGTGTCTGTCTACAGGGGAGGGGCCGTGGCCCAGTGGAAGAATTTCCGCTTTGCATACAGAAAGCCCTCGGTTCAATCCTCGGCATCTCCAATTAAGGGACCAGGCAGGAGGTGATGTGAAAGACCTCAGCCTGCGACCCTGGAGAGCCATGGAGAGGGGTCATAGCTCAGTGGCAGAGCCTCTGCTTGGCATGCAGAAGGTCCCAGGTTCAATCCCCAGCATCTCCAGTTAAAAGGACCAGGCAGGAGGTGATGGAAAAGACCTCAGCCTGAGACCCTGGAGAGCCATGGAGAGGGGTCATAGCTCAGTGGCAGAGCCTCTGCTTGGCATGCAGAAGGTCCCAGGTTCAATCCCCAGCATCTCCAGTTAAAAGGACCAGGCAGGAGGTGATGGAAAAGACCTCAGCCTGAGACCCTGGAGAGCCATGGAGAGGGGTCATAGCTCAGTGGCAGAGCATCTCCTTGGCATGCAGAAGGTCCCAGGTTCAATCCCTGGAATCTCCAGTTAAAAGGAGCAGGCAGGAGGTGATGTGAAAGACCTCAGCCTGAGACCCTGGAGAGCCATGGAGAAGGGCCATAGCTCAGTGGCAGAGCCTCTGCTTGGCATGCAGAAGGTCCCAGGTTCAATCCCCAGCATCTCCAGTTAAAAGGAGCAGGCAGGAGGTGATGTGAAAGACCTCAGCCTGAGACCCTGGAGAGCCATGGAGAGGGGTCATAGCTCAGTGGCAGAGCCTCTGCTTGGCATGCAGAAGGTCCCAGGTTCAATCCCTAGCATCTCCAGTTAAAAGGAGCAGGCAGGAGGTGATGTGAAAGACCTCAGCCTGAGACCCTGGAGAGCCATGGAGAAGGGCCATAGCTCAGTGGCAGAGCCTCTGCTTGGCATGCAGAAGGTCCCAGGTTCAATCATCAGCATCTCCAGTTAAAAGGAGCAGGCAGGAGGTGATGGGAAAGACCTCAGCCTGAGACCCTGGAGAGCCATGCAGAAGGGCCATAGCTCAGGGGCAGAGCATCTGCTTGGCATGCAGAAGGTCCCAGGTTCAATCCCCAGAATCTCCAGTTAAAGGACCAGGCAGAAGGTGATGTGAAAGACCTCAGCCTGAGACCCTGGGCAGCCTCTGCCATTCCGAGTATGCAAGTATCGACTTGGATGTGCCGAGAGTCCGATTCAGTACAAAGCAGCCGTGTGTTAATGTGCTTCATGTTTACACACACTTGGCGCAAAGGAACTCTTGCCCTGGTTTGGTCTCTTTCCTTTCGACTACTCAGAGAAAGGTTGTCATTTTGCATGTGAGAGGCAGTTGCGGAAGATGAACATATGAAGCTGCCTTATACTAAATCAGTCCCAGGGCCGGCTCGCCCACTAGGCAAACTAGGCGATTGCCTAAGGTCCCGGGAGGGTGGGGGCGCCAAATTGGGCTCCCCACCCCCTCCCGGCACCCCAGGCAAGCACCTAGTTTGCCTGCCTCCTCCACCCTCCGGCCACTACCACCGCCCACCCCTCTGTTCCTTTCCCTTCGTCTCAACCGTGCCCCTCCACCTCCTCCCTTCCTCCCCTTCCCCACCCCATGTCGATTTCAATGCCAGAATGCGGTTCTAGCGCTGCGTTCCAGCTATCTAAAGCCCCCCTCCTCCCGTGGGCAAAACGGCGCCATGGGGTTGGGCCGCACTCACAGTCTGTCAGGACAAGGGTCCTGAAAAGGCGACTCCACTGCCGCTGACTCCTCTCCCATCCGGGAAGCGGGGAGGGGAGGAGTCAGCGGCAGCAGAGCCGTGCTTTTAGACACCGGACTATAAGAATAACTTTATTGAAAAATGGTTTCCATATCTTGAATATGTGAACTCAATTGCCTCTGTAGAAGAAATAGTGCCTCCTGAATTGTTGAACTTTATCGTTCTGTAATTGATTGATCTATGCTTCTTTTTTGTAAAACCAAACTTTGATATAACTTTTGCATAAGCGTTATTTATAAGAACATAAGAACATAAGAGAAGCCATGTTAGATCAGGCCAATGAACCATCCAGTCCAACATTCTGTGTCACACAGCGGCCAAATATATATATATATATATATATATATATATATATATATATATATATATATATACACACACACACATACACACACACACTGTGGCTAATAGCGACTGATGGACCTCTGCTCCATATTTTTATCTAACCCCTTCTTGAAGGTGGCTATGCTTGTGGACGCCACCACCTCCTGTGGCAGTGAATTCCACATGTTAATCACCCTTTGGGTGAAGAAGTACTTCCTTTTATCGGTTTTAACCTGTCTGCTCAGCAATTTCATCGAATGCCCACGAGTTCTTGTATTGTGAGAAAGGGAGAAAAGTACTTCTTTCTCTACTTTCTCCATCCCATGCATTATCTTGTAAACTTCTATCATGTCACCCCTCAGTCGACGTTTCTCCAAGCTAAAGAGCCCTAAGCGTATTTAAGTTCTTGTTTGTAACATTTTTTTTAACAATAAAATTGAAATTAAAAAAAAAAAAAGCATATGAAAGCTTACATTCTGAATAAAACTTAGTTGGTCTTAAAAAAAAAAAAAGAACAGTTGTCCTGTGAAGTGGGTGGGGCTGAGAGAGCTCTGACAAAAACTGCCCTTTCAAGGACAGCAAAGAAGACTGCAGATTTGTCCGGTGAATGCAGCCCGGTTTTGCTTGCCAATCCAGTGATCGGGCCGGGGGAGGGGGGACGTGTCTTTCGATAGCTGGAACGCGGCACTAGAGCCAGTTGCGGCATTGAAATTGACGTGGGGTGGGGAAGGGTCGGGAGGGAGGGAGGAGGAGGAGGAGGCGTGGCGGAGAGGGGAGGAGGCGCGGGGGGAGAACGGAGCTGAGGTTTTCCACGCCTCCTTGCCTGGACCCTTTTTAGTTGGAGATGCTGGGGATTGAACCTGGGACCTCCTGCTTACCAAGCAGATGCTCTACCACTGAGCCACCATCCCTCCCCTAACTGGCAGCAGCTCTCCAGGGTCTCAAGCTGAGGTTTTTCACGCCTACCTGCCTGGACCCTTTTTAGTTGGAGATGCTGGGGATTGAACCTGGGACCTCCTGCTTACCAAGCAGATGCTCTACCACTGAGCCACCATCCCTCCCCTAACTGGCAGCAGCTCTCCAGGGTCTCAAGCTGAGGTTTTTCACGCCTACCTGCCTGGACCCTTTTTAGTTGGAGATGCTGGGGATTGAACCTGGGACCTCCTGCTTACCAAGCAGATGCTCTACCACTGAGCCACCATCCCTCCCCTAACTGGCAGCAGCTCTCCAGGGTCTCAAGCTGAGGTTTTTCATGCCTACATGCCTGAACCCTTTTGAGTTGGAGATGCCGGGGATTGAACCTGGGACCTTCTGCTTACCGAGCAGATGCTCTACCACTGAGCCACCATCACTCCCCTAACTGGCAGTGGCTCTCCAGGGTCTCAAGCGGAGGTTTTCCACGCCTACTTGCCTGGACCCTTTTTAGTTGGAGATGCCGGGGATTGAACCTGGGACTTTCTGCTTACCAAGCAGATGCTCTACCACTGAGCCACTGTCCCTCCCCAAAGAAGGAACTGATGGGTACAATTTCAGGCTCGCAGTGGCCCTTCTTATTCCCTCAAGCCATAATTTGTGATGGTCAGTATTCAAAGCAGACTAGCTAGAAGTGTTCCCTCTAAGCTGAGTTACTGTGAGCTAGCTCACAATTTTTTAGCCTCCGGCTCACACACATTTTTGTCTTAGCTCAGGAAAAAGGGCCCTGGAGCAAACTGATTTATGCAGTCGCTCCCAACTTTAATGCCGCTAGCTCACAAAGTAAAATTTTTGCTCACAAGACTCTGCAGCTCAGAGGAAGTATTGCTAGCAAGTCTTTCAGACTGAAAAGCAAAATATAAAATACCTCTGATCTTTCAGTGAGGGCAAGAAACCTTGCCGACGAGCTAATACTTTTTTTTCTTTCCCTGTCTGTCCATCGCATGGGCGGCTCCATGTTCTGGTGTATTTGAGGGAGAAAAAATACGGTGAACATTTTGAAACATCTTATCCCTCTCCCCCCTTTTCTTGAATGAAAGCAGCCGCTGCCAGTCTGAGTAGACAAGACTGACTTTGATGGACCGAGGGTCTGATTTGGTATGGCAGCTTCATATGTTAATAGAGGGCGCAGCAGAAGAGCTGTTTGAGGAGGCACGGTGGCTCAGTGGTGGAGCATCTGCTTGGTAAGCAGGAGGTCCCAGGTTCAATCCCCGACATCTCCAACTAAAAAGTTTCCAGGCAAGTAGGTGTGGTAAACCTCCGCTTGAGAACCTGGAGAGCAGCTGCCAGTTAAGTGAGGGACGGTGGCTCAGTGGTAGAGCATCTGCTTGGTAAGCAGGAGGTCCCAGGTTCAATCCCCTGCATCTCCAACTAAAAAGGTTCTAGGCAAGTAGGCATTAAAAACCTCCGCTTGAGACCCTGGAGAGCCGCTGCCTGTCTGAGTAGACAAGACTGACTTTGATGGACTGAGGGTCTGATTCAGTATAAGGCAGCTTCAGATGTTCATGATCTTTGGACTTTGGCTGTTGTAGATTTTCCGGGCCGTGTGGTCTTTGTGTGATCTTTGGCCGTTGCTACTTCTCAGCCCTTCTCCACCTGATGGATTCATTGTGAGGATAACATGGAAGGTGCGATGGGGCAAAGCCTGGATTGGATCCTGAGCAGGCGCTCTGCTAAAGGCAGCATTTTCACCTCGTGTAAAGGGAAAGGACAGCAGAAAGAAAGGACTGCAGGAAAAGGGCACTGGGAATAAATGCAGGTGCCAGATGGCAAAGTAAATCTGCTTTCTTTGTCATGCATTCTAGCAAGAATGTACTTTTCAGGTGATTTTTTTGCAAGTCGTTTCGGGTTGGGCTGGCTTTGCATGTGTACCGCATCTCTGCCTTCATTCTGTCTTTTGCAGGCCGGTTTTTCCTTAATCACAGAACAGGCAGCTAAAATCCCCTGTATAAAAAGATGGTGCGGTCTCATTTGGAATACTGTGTGCAGTTCTGGTCATCGCACCTCAAAAAGGATATTATAGCATTGGGAAAAGTGCAGAAAAGGGCAACTAGAAGTATTTAAGGGTTGGAACACTTTCCCTATGAAGAAAGGTTGAAACGCTTGGGGCTCTTTAGCTTGGAGAAACGTCGACTGCGGGGTGACATGATAGAGGTTGACAAGATTATGCATGGGATGGAGAAAGTAGAGAAAGAAGTCCTTTTCTCCCTTTCTCACAATACAAGAACTCGTGGGCATTCGATGAAATTGCTGAGCAGTCGGGTTAAAACGGATAAAAGGAAGTCCTTCTTCACCCAAAGGGTGATAAACATGTGGAATTCACTGCCACAGGAGGTGGCGGTGGCTGCAAGCATAGACAGCTTCAAGAGAGGATTGGATAAAAATATGGAGCAGAGGTCCATCAGTGGCTATTAGACACACACACACACATATAGGCTGTGGCGGAACCGGCCCGATTCTGCCTTCAGACCCGGTCCCGTCAGCTCCCTGGTGAGTCGCCAACTCCTGGAGGGAGCTATTTCTCCTCCTGCCCCTTGGGCTCGCTGCCACCACCTGCTCAGTCCCGGGGTTCAGATTGAGAGGAACAGGACTCCCAATCCCCCTCTCCAGCTGTGAGGCCAGGCCTCCAGGTCCTCTGCCACCCTGCACTTGGGTTTCACAGAGACCTCAGCGCGTCTTTGGGGCACCCCTGGAGGATTGGCACCTTATCCAACTGCATGCCTTCCCCCTTCCCCGGGGCCCCCTTCTCAAAAACAGCGTGGTCTAAAGCGGTTTGGGGATCTATGTGGTACAGAGTTTGACTGCCAGCATTTTAAACAGAAAAAACATTTATTTAAAAGGGAAAAGGATAGGGAAAGAAAAACAAAACAAAAACAGTTGCATCTAAAAAAGTAGCACAGCACAGCACAGCACAGCAAACAGCATGACAAAGGAAAGTTGATTGTAAACGCATCCGGTTGGCCCTGATCTAAACATACTCTGCCCTTCTTGATGACTTACTTTGTCTTGCTGCCTGGAGGCCTCATTTCCTTGAGCAGGCCTCCCCCCACAGGCAGGAGCCTCCATTGCTCACCACATGCTCGCTCGAGCCCCAGTTCCAATCTGGCTTCTCTTCCTGCCTAACACATGCAAGGAACCACAGCACTTCCTGCCTCTCTAGGAGATTTTCCCCCTAGCGTTGTTGGTTTGGCTCTGGAAGGGGGGGGGGAGTGAGGGGAAGGCTACAAAGCCTGCTGAATGGATTTACTGATCCCTGCCTTTTTGGATGAAGCACCAACACTCTCAGATGGCGTTTCTCCACACGTCCCCCTCCTTAAATTCTGAGCCGGAGGGGTTGCCTCCTACAGAGGTGACCCCGTAGCAGAATCCAAACAAACAAGGAGAAACCCATTAACCAAAATATTACACAAACCTTCAGGTATTTCTCCAATAATACACAAAGTCCAGCACCCTAGGTGCCCATGTCCTTTCTGGACAAAACGTTGCATGGCTGCATGCAGAAGGAATGTCCAGTCTTTAAGATGTACTCCTCCATCTCCCAGGACCACCTCTGGAGTTTGGTGCTCTCCCTTCGTTGCTGCTGTTGCTGGGGTGAGTGGTCCATCAAAGGAGGAAATTCCTGGCCCCACATATGGGGTTGGAAACTGCCCAGTTCCCACACAGTTGCCTCTTCTTTATCCCTCATTGGTGGAATGTTCCCTCTGTCCACTCTGTCCTCCCAGAAAACTATCTCTGGGGCTCCAAACAATTGCTGTCCCAGCTTCTTTGTGTCTCCTTCCTTCCTACCTATATGCAACACCATGGACCTCGCAGAGAATGGCTGTGGTATATTCACCTGCACCACTGTAACTGCCTTTCCTGTCTTCTCCATAGCCACCACATAAGTAGCCTCGTCTAGGTCATCCACAATCACATGGGGTCCCTCCCCTTCCACTTTCCGTTCACCAGTATGAAGGGGCAGGAAAACCATCACCCTATCCCCTGTCTCAGCTTCTGAGAACTCCACTTTCTGGTCCCTTGCCACCTCACACAGTGTTTCCAGCCTAGGGTCACTTTGAACCTCAGACAGGAACATTTCTGGCTCCCCCAGACTTCCTATCATCTGTTCCTTCAAGCCACCCCTAGTCCCACTGTTTCCAGAACACTCAGCCAACGTTTGATCGGGGTTCTCCGCCCCCTCAGTTGGTTTTTCAGTGTCAGCCAACTGAGCTCCTGCCTGCCTGGAAGACTCCACAGTATCCTGCTGCCCTTGCGGAAATTGGCACCCCTCTTCCCATTGGGCACACCCTCCTGCAGGGTTTGAGACAGGCTGGTCCTCCCCCTCCCTGGTTGGTGGTGAGGTGGCTTCCCTAACGTTGCCTTCCTCCCCCCACCTTCCCCTGAGGGTTTGGCTTGGGTTCTCAGTCCCCTCGGTCGGTTTTTCAGCACTACCCAACTGGCCCCCTTCCTGCCTGGAAGGTCCCACAGCTTCCCAGGACTCCTGTCTGCCCTGCTTCACGACAACCTGTTCGGAGAGCGTCTCGGACGATCCCACTTCCTGATCCACAGCTACTTGGTGAACCGGTTCCAACCTAAGGCCGCTCCGGACCCCCTTCTGGAACCGCTCCCGTCCCCCCAAGCCTTCAGCTATGTGCTCCTCTGAGCCCACATTAGCCTTGCTGCTCTCAGAACCTCCTGTGAAATCCCCACTCTCCACCTTGGTCTCTTCAGCATGCACATCCTTTAGGCTAGACAGGTTCCTTTCCTTGCTAGGAACATCGACAGCCTCTTGCTGCCCTTGGGGAAAGCTACACCCCTCTTCCCCTTGGGAACACCCTCCTCCAGGGCTTGAGACAGGATGGTCCTCCCCCTCCTGGGTGACTGCCCTCTCTTCGTCCTCAGTAACCTGGGCTATTTCCCCCTCCCTGGTTGGTGGTGAGGTGGCTTCCTTAAAGTTGCCTTCCTCCTCCCACTTTCCCCTGGGGGTTTGGCTGCGGGGTACAGCCTTGATAGAGTACTGGCCAACCAACAAATCCCGGCCCAATAACACTGGAACTGTTTGTTCCTTCATTACCCCACATTCAGAATAGGATTTACCTTCTTGTGGAGCCAAACCCCTGAACTGCTTTCGGGAGTGGTCTGGCCCCAGTTTAAACCTTTTAAATACAGTGGCTTTATAGCCTGCAAAAGTTATCCCCCCATCTTCCCTAGGCATGCTGTAATAGATGGCTGAAAGCTCTCCAGTCAGGTTGCTACAGAGGTAAGACATATAGTCCTCCTCCGCAATCCCCCACTGTTTGGCTGCCCTCTCAAAGTTGGAGAGGTATATGGAGGGGTCTTCTCCCTCTTGGTACACTGCAAAGTCCTTGGGGGTGACTTGGATCTCTTTGCTTAGTTCAGCTTCCAGACGTAGCACCTCAAGCTCATGGCGACGTTGCTCTTCCAGCTCCCGTCTGCGGATCTCAGCTTGTCTCAGCTCCCTCTCTCTTTCCTCCTGTCTGCGGAGCTCAGCTCGTCTCAGCTCCCTCTCTCTTTGTCTTTCCTCCTGTCTGCGGAGCTCAGCTCGTCTCAGCTCCCTCTCTCTTTGTCTTTCCTCTCTCTCTCGTTCCTCCTGTCTGCGCTCTTGGTACGCCTTGGTACGTATTCTTGCCAGTTCCAACTGTAGCTGCAAGATTACTTCTGACTGGGTGGGGGCCACTTTTGCAGGGGCCCCTGCATGCTCAAGATGCTCCAACAGGAGGACTTGCATATCTACTACAGTCAGGTTGTCACACTCCAGTTCTTGCTTTGCGCACTCTTCCTGGAGCTGTGGCTTTGTCATCTTCAGGATTTCCAGTTTCTTAGCACGCTCCATCCTAACTAGCTAAACTTTCCCTACTCCAGTTGACCCGAAAAGAAAACAAAACCGCTGTTGCTTCCTCTGGGTGCTTGCACGTATCAAAAACCAAAAATGCCTGGCCAATCAAGTTCTCTGTTTGTTCTCATCCCACCGCTGCCACCAAGTGTGGCGGAACCGGCCCGATTGTGCCTTCAGACCCGGTCCCGTCTGCTCCCTATGGAGTCGCCAACTCCTGGAGGGAGCTATTTCTCCTCCTGCCCCTTGGGCGCGCTGCCACCACCTGCTCAGTCCCGGGGTTCAGATTGAGAGGAACAGGACTCCCAATCCCCCTCTCCAGCTGTGAGGCCAGGCCTCCAGGTCCTCTGCCACCCTGCACTTGGGTTTCACAGAGACCTCAGCGCGTCTTTGGGGCACCCCTGGAGGATTGGCACCTTATCCAACTGCATGCCTTCCCCCTTCCCCGGGGCCCCCTTCTCAAAAACAGCGTGGTCTAAAGCGGTTTGGGGATCTATGTGGTACAGAGTTTGACTGCCAGCATTTTAAACAGAAAAAACATTTATTTAAAAGGGAAAAGGATAGGGAAAGAAAAACAAAACAAAAACAGTTGCATCTAAAAAAGTAGCACAGCACAGCACAGCAAACAGCATGACAAAGGAAAGTTGATTGTAAACGCATCCGGTTGGCCCTGATCTAAACATACTCTGCCCTTCTTGATGACTTACTTTGTCTTGCTGCCTGGAGGCCTCATTTCCTTGAGCAGGCCTCCCCCCACAGGCAGGAGCCTCCATTGCTCACCACATGCTCGCTCGAGCCCCAGTTCCAATCTGGCTTCTCTTCCTGCCTAACACATGCAAGGAACCACAGCACTTCCTGCCTCTCTAGGAGATTTTCCCCCTAGCGTTGTTGGTTTGGCTCTGGAAGGGGGGGGGAGTGAGGGGAAGGCTACAAAGCCTGCTGAATGGATTTACTGATCCCTGCCTTTTTGGATGAAGCACCAACACTCTCAGATGGCGTTTCTCCACATAGGCCACTGTGTGACACAGAGCATTGTACTGAATGGGCTGCTGGCCTGATCCAACATGGCTTCTCTTATGTTCTTATGTGACACAGAGTGTTGGACTGGAGGGGCCACTGGCCTGATCCAACAGGGCTTCTCTTATGTTCTTGTGTGACACGGAGTGTTGGACTGGAGGGGCCGCTGGCCTGATCCAACAGGGCTTCTCTTATGTTCTTATGTGACACAGAGTGTTGGACTGGATGGGCCACTGGCCTGATCCAACAGGGCTTCTCTTATATTCTTATGTGACACAGAGTGTTGGACTGGATGGGCCATTGGCCTGATCCAACAGGGCTTCTCTTATGTTCTTATGTGACACAGAGTGTTGGACTGGATGGGCCACTGCCCTGATCCAACAGGGCTTCTCTTATGTTCTTGTGTGACACGGAGTGTTGGACTGGAGGGGCCACTGGCCTGATCCAACAGGGCTTCTCTTATGTTCTTATGTGACACAGAGTGTTGGACTGGATGGGCCATTGGCCTGATCCAACAGGGCTTCTCTTATGTTCTTATGTGACACAGAGTGTTGGACTGGATGGGCCACTGCCCTGATCCAACAGGGCTTCTCTTATGTTCTTGTGTGACACGGAGTGTTGGACTGGATGGGCCACTGCCCTGATCCAACAGGGCTTCTCTTATGTTCTTATGTGACACAGAGTGTTGGACTGGATGGGCCATTGGCCTGATCCAACAGGGCTTCTCTTATGTTCTTATGTGACACGGAGTGTTGGACTGGATGGGCCACTGGCCTGATCCAACAGGGCTTCTCTTATGTTCTTGTGTGACACGGAGTGTTGGACTGGAGGGGCCACTGGCCTGATCCAACAGGGCTTCTCTTATGTTCTTATGTGACAAAGTGTTGGACTGGGTGGGCTATTGGCCTGTTCTAACATGGCTTCTCTTATGTTCTTATGTTCTCTCCTCTCCCTGCTTCCCTAGATGCGACGATGACCAGCTCCCAAACGACAAAGAGAGGTTTGCCAGGTAAGAATTTCTGGGGCTCCACTCCTAAAAACTGGAAGGCCACACCCTGCGATGTCACCTGCCATTCACGCAAGCTTTAGAGGCGGAGCTTTTTCATTCCCATTCTAATTTTTATCATCCCGTTCAAGCCAGCTCTCTCACCCTCTCTTTCCTTCTCCATCCCTCGGAAAGGGTTTTCAATGCGTTTGAAATCCAGGCGTCGTCCTCGTGTGGCTTTGATTTGCCGTTAAACGCCGGCGTTTTCTGAAACAAACGTCATTCCAGAAACTCCTGTGCCTTTTAAAGGGAAAAAATTGCGTAATCAAGTTTTTATTTCTCACTTTTTTATTTCTCCCGCCCCCCAGAAAATGAACAAAGAGAAAAAAACCTTAAAATCCAGCAGCTCAGTAAGTTCTTGAAAAATGAAAAAAAAAAACCCTGAATACAAAACATGGCCAGCATACGCGTAAGCTTCTAGAAAGGATTTCCAGATATCTAAAAAATAAATCTGTATGCAGATGCTGTCTCTGTGTTGGACAGTATTGAAATTCTGATAGAGCTTAAGGTCCTCAGTCTCTTGATTTACTGGAGGTGGGCTTGTATCTTTCCCATTGTCGCACTGTGAGTTTTTTTAGCTGTAGGAAGGGTACGGAGGATCCATTTCCGTCGACCATCGGTTAGGCTCCAAGAGACGGGCAGAGAGTTTAAAAAGACACAAGAATCCTCAAAAACCAGTGAAGATTCCAGTACAAAACTGATGGCGAGTAGTCACTTCTTCCCAGGAAATCTGTAGGCCTGGACATGTGGAAAGAGTTGACGAAAGAGAACTCCACCACCCCGTCCCTAAATATTAGAAGCTTGCGCGTTTTTGCATTTTGTGGGCTCCAACAGGTATGTTTTGATGAGCTTTGAGCAGCAGGCAGGTTGGAACTGCTGTGGGCCAGCTTTGTATTTTGGTTTGGTTTCCCTGTTGCAATGCAAGTTACTCGAAAAGGAGAGACGCGTGATAGGCGGCCATTTTGTCACCTTCGTACAAGAACGCTGCCTCATGAGTTTTGCTTTATTCCGTTCCTCCTTGCTCCCCTCGGCTCCTAGTTCAGCTCCTGTGTTCTCTCTCTTCCCCATCCTGCAGGCTGTTGAGCGCCTTGGGACAGAGTAAACAATGGCAACACAGTGTGAACGGAAGTCTAAAGAACAACAGCGTCAGAAATACATGACAAATTTACAGAAGTCTATATGGTATCGTACGAAAGCATCCAAAATTCATTCCAAAGATAGAAATCACGTAGAGAGCATAAAGTCCCAAACAAAAACACAGTTTCCAAGGATGACGCCAGAAAATTCCAAAGAGTCTATAAGGAGTACTACTACTCGGAAGTAAATTCCAAACGGAGTCCTTCCGCTGATGTCGGCTTCTGAAAAAGTGCAGTCTCCTTTGGAATACTGTGTACAATTCTGGTCACTGCACCTCAAAAAGGATATTATAGCACTGGAAAAAGTCCAGAAAAGGGCAACTAGAATGATTCAAGGTTTGGAAGACTTTCCCTATGAAGAAAGGTTAAAACGCTTGGGGCTCTTTAGCTTGGAGAAATATTGACAGCGGGGTGACATGATAGAGGTTTACAAGATTATGCATGGGATGGAGAAAGCAGAGAAAGAAGTCCTTTTCTCCCTTTCTCACAATACAAGAACTCGTGGGCGTTCAATGAAATTGTTGAGCAGTCAGTTAAAATGGATAGGAAGCACTTCTTCACCCAAAGGGTGATTAACATGTGGAATTCACTGCCCCAGGAGGTGGTGGCGGCTACTAGCATAGCCAGCTTCAAGAGGGGGTTAGATAAAAATATGGAGCAGATATCCATCAGTGGCTATATATATATATTTGGCCACTTTGTGACACAGAGTGTTGGGATGGATAGGCCATTGGCCTGATCCAACATGGCTTCTCTTATGTTCTTAAGCCTTGCTTTCACGCAATCACCGTCCTAAATCACAAGCCAACTGACACCTGCTTCTCTCAAACGCCCATATTATATATTTCAAGTGATGGCTGTCAGTTGAAATATATAATATTGAAATATATTGGGACTTGGGACTCTTTAGCTTGGAGAAACGTCGACTGCGGGGTGACATGATAGAGGTTTACAAGATAATGCATGGGATGGAGAAAGTAGAGAAAGAAGTACTTTTCTCCCTTTCTCACAATACGAGAACTCGTGGGCATTCGATGAAATTGCTGAGCAGACAGGTTAAAACGGATAAAAGGAAGTACTTCTTCACCCAAAGGGTGATTAACATGTGGAATTCACTGCCACAGGAGGTGGTGGCGGCCACAAGTATAGCCACCTTCAAGAAGGGTTTAGATAAAAATATGGAGCACAGGTCCATCAGTGGCTATTAGCCACAGTGTATGTGGAGAGCCAGTTTGGTGTAGTGGTTAAGTGTGCGGACTCTTATCTGGGAGAACCGGGTTTGATTCCCCACTCCTCCACTTGCACCTGCTAGCATGGCCTTGGGTCAGCCATAGCTCTGGCAGAGGTTGTCCTTGAAAGGGCAGCTGCTGTGAGAGCCCTCTCCAGCCCCACCCACCTCACAGGGTGTCTGTTGTGGGGGAGGAAGGTAAAGGAGATTGTGAGCCGCTCTGAGACTCTTCGGAGTGGAGGGCGGGATATAAATCCAATATCTTCTTCTTCTATGTGTGTATATAAAATTTTTTGCCACTGTGTGACACAGAGTGTTGGACTTGATGGGCCGTTGGCCTGATCCAACATGGCTTCTCTTATGTTCTTATATAATATTGAAATATATAATATGGGCGTTTGAGAGAAGCCGGTCTGAGGACCGTGTCAGTTGGCTTGTGAAGAAGCTGCAAATGCAGCGGAACGCGATTTAAGCCGCTGATTGCGTGAAGCCGGTGATTTCTCCTTCGGAAGCCGACATCAGTGGAAGGACTCCGTTTGGAATTTACTTCCGAGTAGTAGTACTCCTTATAGACTTTTTGGAATTTTCTGGCGTCATCCTTGGGAACTGTGTTTTAGTTTGGGACTTTATGCTCTCTATGTGATTTATATCTTTGCAATGAATTTTGGATGCCTTTGCACAATATCATATAGACTTTTGTAAATTTGTCATAACTGTTATGTATTTCTGACACAGTTGGGGTTTTTTTGACTCCTGTAAGCGCCTCGGGGCAGAGATCACGTTGCTTTTGGTCACGCCTTCCGCTCCCGACTAGCTCCTGCTGCCCCACAGTTGCCCAGAAGTGCTAGCGGACTGGCAGCGGACAGCCGTGTTTCCCAGCTGGCTTGCCCACTACATCCCCTCCGCCTGTTTATTTTATTTTTATTTATTTATTTAGTAGGCTTGTAGTCCGCCTTTTCCCGTAAATGGGCTCAAGGCGGATCGCAACAATGAAAAAACCTACATATCAAAGTTAAAACACCAAATTAAAAATAACCGTAAAAACAATAAATAAAACGCACCACCGGCGGACAGGGCACAGCGTATCGATAGCCAGCTGTAGGCCCACCTTAAACGATGGTCATAACAATAAGATAGCGCTGTAATAAAGCACGAAGTCACCGCAAGGGAGGCCAAATGATGGAACAAGAGGACGCCCCCTGCCTTTTATTTTCCTTTCCCTTCCGTTACTTCCGGCCATGCTTTCCCTCCCTGTTTTTAGCTTAGTTCACCGCCTTTGTTTCTAGGTCTGACGATGAGCAGAGTTCAGCGGATAAAGAGAGACTGGCCAGGTAGGAGACCGGAGATCTCTCTTAAAAGCATGGCAAAGCGGAATTCGCAATCCTCTCCTCCCCCCTTTCCTCTTCTGTGACCTCCCCCCCCCACGCCCCCTTTCGATCGCAGCTCTCTCTTCCCTGCTTCCCTCCTTTGAATCCGCTGCAGTCGAGGACTTGAAACTGGACAGAGGCGGCCGCTCCTCGGTGGGTTTCACGTGGTGAGGGGTGCGGCCTTGGAGAAGGAAGGTGGAAGACGTAAGGGGGGGGGAGTAACAGGGCTGTGGAACTGGGGCGTGTGCCCGCCTTGGGCTTCGGAACTTTTCCTCGTTTCTCAGCACATATTCATGAGGGTAACCATGTTGGTCTGAGGCAACAGAACAAAGTTGGAGTCCAGGGGCAGTTTGGTGTAGCGGTGAAGTGCGTGGATTCTTATCTGGGCGTGATTCCCCACTCCTCCACTTGCAGCTGCTGGAATGGCCTGGGGTCAGCCAGAGCTCTGGCAGAGATGTCCTTGAAAGGGCAGCTTCTGGGAGAGCTCTCTCAGCCCCACCCACCTCACAGGGCGTCTGTTGTGGGGGGAGAAGATAGAGGAGATTGTGAGCCACTCTGAGACTCTGAGTGGAGGGCAGAATATAAATCCAATCTCCTCTTCTTCTTCGAGAGCCAGTTTGGTGTAGTGGTTAAGTGCGTGGACTCTTATCCGGGAGACCCGGGTTTGATTCCCCACTCCTCCACTGGCAGCTGCTGGAATGGCCTTGAGTCAGCCATAGCTCTCGCAGGAGTTGTCCTTGAAAGGTCATCTAGTCCAACCCCTGCATAATGCAGGAAATTCAAATACTCCCCCTATATTCACAGGATCTTCATTGCTGTCAGATGGCCATCTCGCCTCTGTTTAAGAAACCTCCAAGGAAGGAGAGCCCACCACCTCCCGAGGAGGAAGCCTGTTCCACTGAGGAACCGCTCTTAACAGTCATAGAATCCTAGAGTTGGAAGAGACCTCCAGGGTCATCTAGTCCAACCCCCTGCACAATGCAGAAAACTCACAAAGACCTCCCCCTAAATTCACAGGATCCGCATTGCTGTCAGGTGGCCATGCAGTCTCTGTTCTGTTGCTTCAGACCAGTTCACTGAATCTGCTCGCTCCGTTTTTGTTGTCGTAAGATGGTCGGCGCTTGGGGTTGGTAGTAGGCAGGCTCTGCCATTTCCAAGGCAGTAGGTCTCCGGTAGGAGGTTGAACTTCCTCAGTTTGCTGCTCCCCATCAAAACTAGTTTCCTGCTGGGGGATGACATACTAGATACTTGGTGGAGACATCAAGAGGAAGCTCTTCTGTGCTGGTAATGCTGCTGCGGTGCTGTTACGATACTGAAAGACATCTTTCAGGTGTCCAAGAACTAGCCTGATCTCAGAAACAAGTCCTTGAAGATGGTGATCCTGTCACCTCTCAGCTGCCTCCTCTCCATGCTAAACATGCCCAGCTCCTTCAGCCTTTCCTCATAGGACTCGGTCTCCAGACCCCTCACCATCTTCGTCGCCCTCCACTGGACCCGTTCCAGCTTGTCTAGATCCTTCTTAAGATGTGGTTCCCCAAAAATGTGGTGCCCAGCTCCACTCCCAAAGTCTTCAGGTATTTTCCAACCCAGGCCTGGCAAGCCCTTCAAGGACTTGAAGATGGTGATCCTATCACCTCTCAGCCGCCTCTTCTCCAGGCGAAACATCCCCAGCTCCTTCAACCTTTCCTCATAGGACTCGGTCTCCAGACCCCTCACCATCTTCGTCGCCTTCCGCTGGACCCGTTCCAGCTTGTCTAGATCCTTCTTAAAATGTGGTGCCCAAAACTGAACACTATCATAAAATCATAGAGTTGGAAGGAACCTCCAGGGTCATCTAGTCCAACCCCTTGCACAATGCAGGAAACTCACAAATACCTCCCCCTTAATTCACAGGATCTTTATTGGTGTCAGATGGCCATCTAGCCTCTGTTGAAAAACCTCCAAGGAGAGCCCACCACCTCCCGAGGAGGAAGCCTGTTCCACTGAGGAACCGCTCTTAACAGTCATAGAATCATAGAATTGGAAGAGACCTCCAGGGTCATCTAGTCCATCCCCCTGCACAAGGCAGGAAACTCACAAACACCTCCCCCTAAATCCACAGGATCCTCATTGCTGACAGATGGCCATCTAGCCTCTGCTTCCAAACCTCCAAGGAAGAAGAGCCCACCACCTCCCGAGGAGGAAGCCTGTTCCACTGAGGAACTGCTCTGACGGTCAGGAAGTTCTTCCTGATGTTGAGTCGGAAACACTTTTGATTTAATGTCAACCCACTGGTTCTGGTCCTACCTTCTGGGGCCACAGAAAACAATTCCACGCCATCCTCTCTAGGACAGCCCTTCAAGTACTTGAAGATGATGATCCCATCACCTCTCAGCCTCCTCCTTTCCAGTCGGTTTCAGCTGTCTTGGTTCCGTGTCCCTTTTCCGACCAGCCCCCCCCCCCCCCCCGCAATCCCGAGAGGAAACTTGTCACGCAGGGAAACGCAAGGTCTTGGGGCCTCCGTCTACCAGCCCCATCTAGACCTTTGCATTGAATCTCATTTGTTTTTTTAGCCTCTCCTTCCTCACTTTGCCATTCATCCAGTTCCATCTTCCATTTCACGGCTTCCCTTCTCACCCGTCTCATCCCACCGTCTCTCTGCGCGCTGTAACCTAATTGTTTTCCTCGTAGGAAACCTGGTGCAACCTCTCTCTTTTGGGGGGTGGGGTGGAGGAGCGCTCGGGTCCCGTCGCTGGTTCCCACCATTTGGTTGCGGCAGGGTCCAGGTGTTAGATGGATTTGTGCAGCGTGGAGTGCGACACCCTGCAATGAAAGCCAAGGGGGGTCGCACAGCGTTGGGGTGAAATTTTAACTTTTCAAGGGCACCTTTCAGCGAAAGTTGTCAGTAGGCTTTTTGACGCTCACAGGTGGCACCATGTTGGGGACCCCTGCTATATTTGGGGAGGAATGGTGGCTCAGTGGTAGAGCATCTGCTTGGTAAGCAGGAGGTCCCAGGTTCAATCCCCGGCATCTCCAACTCAAAAGGGTCCAGGCAAGTAGGCATGAGAAACCTCCGTTTGAGACCCTGAAGAGCCACTGAGTAGACAATACTGACTTTGATGGACCCAGGGTGGAGAGGGGCCATGGTTCAGTGGTAGAGCATCTGCTTGGTAAGCAGAAGGTCCCAGGTTCAATCCCCGGCATCTCCAACTCAAAAGGGTCCAGGCAAGTAGGCATGAAAAACCTCCGTTTGAGACCCTGAAGAGCCACTGAGTAGACAATACTGACTTTGATGGACCCAGGGTGGAGAGGGGCTATGGCTCAGTGGTAGAGCATCTGCTTGGTAAGCAGGAGGTCCCAGGTTCAATCCTCAGCATCTCCAATTCAAAAGGGTCCAGGTAAATAGGCGTGAAAAACCTCTGTTTGAGACCCTGGAGAGGCGCTGCCAGTCTGAGTACACAAGACTGACTTTGATGGACCGAGAAGGGTCTGATTCAGTAGAAGGCTAATTTTAGGGAAGGGACGGTGGCATCTCCAACTAAAAAGGGTCCAGTCAAATAGGCTCCTCTAAGCCGTGGAGAAATTCTACTTCGTTGTGAGCTGCTGCATCAATTAGTTTGCTCTGGGGCCATTTTTCCTGAGCTAAGACTCAAATGAGTGAGCCGGAGGCTAAAAAACGGTGAGGTAGCCTAGAGGGAACGTTACTTCTGAGCTTTGGGCCCTGGAAGCAGTCTACAGGGGATGGTCGGTTCTCTTAGCACCTTATGACTGAGCTTCCCAGAGGCCTCCGCCTGATCTAGAGATATGGTTGGCCTGAAGCCACAGGGCAGATCTTAGGGTGGGGGGAGATCTTTCCGTAGCTCTTGGGCACCTTAACTTAATGGAACCTCCAGGTTCAGGAGCACTGTAGCTCTGTGCTCCACAGCAGGGCCAAGACACCCTGTTCGGGCCCTGTGCAGGTGAGCTCCTGGCTGCAGCAGGAAAAGCCGACGGCTGGACTCGACGGACCTTTGGCCTGATCCAGCACAGCTGGTCTTTTGCTCCTAAAATTTTAAACAATAAATAAATCCCCTTTGGCTGAGATTCTCCTCCTTCCCCTCCTTCCTTTCCTCGTGGCATGCCCGGCATGAGTGTGATCGAAACTCCCTAACCCAAGTGCCTGACCTTCCTCTTCTTTTTCCTTCTCTTCTTTTTTCTTTGGTATCCCAAAAGGCAGAGTTGACCACGGATAGCTGATCTGTTTGGTTTTTGTAATCTGGTCTCTCTCTCTCCCTTTCCCTCCGTCTCGCTCTATCTCCCTCCCTCTCCGCCCCCTTTCTCTCCCTCTCTCCCCTTCTCTCTTCCTCTCTCCCTCTCCCCCCCGCTCTCCCCACTCTCCCCCTCTGCCTTTCCCCCTCCCTCCCTCTCTTCCTCTCCCCTCCCTCTCCGCCCCTCTCTCTCTCCTCTTCTCTCCCCTCTCCCCTGCTCTCCCTTTCTCTTCCCCTCTTCTCCTCCCTCTCCCTCTCCCTCTCTCCCTTCTCCCCTTCCCTCTCACCTCCCTCTCTCTCTCTTTCCCTCCCCCCCTGTCCCCCTCCCCTCCCTCTCTGCCCCTCCCTCTCTCCCCTTCTCCCTCTCTCCCCCACTCTCTTCCCCTCTCCCCCTCCCCTCCCTCTCCACCCCTCCCTCTCGCCCCTTCTCCCTCTCTCCCCCTCTCTCCCCTTCTCCCTCTCTCCCCCACTCTCCCCTCTCTCTTCCCCTCCCCTCCCTCTCCCCCCCCTCTCTCTGACCTCTTGCACAGGGAGAACCACAGTGAAATCGAGCGGCGTCGGCGGAACAAGATGACCGCCTACATAACCGAGCTTTCCGACATGGTGCCGACCTGCAGCGCGCTGGCTCGCAAGCCGGACAAGCTCACCATCCTGAGGATGGCCGTCTCGCACATGAAGTCCCTCCGGGGCACCGGGAACACCTCCACCGACGGCACCTACAAGCCCTCTTTCCTCACAGACCAGGTGGGGGGGGGCACAGGGCCGGTTCCCTACTCGTGCCTTTGTTGCAGAGGGCAGTTAGGGGGTTAGAGCACCTGCCCTAGGAGAAAAGCTGAAGAGTCCAGGACTTTTCTGTTTAGAAAAAAGATGACTAAGGAGGGGGGACATGAGAGACATTTGCAAAATGATGCATGGGGTGGAGAGAGTTGACAAAGGGGACTTTTCCCTCCCTTCCCCAAATACTAGAACTTGAGGGCATCCAGTGAAGCTGATGGAACTTGAGGGCATCGAAATTGCTGAGCAGTCAGGTTAAAACGGATAAAAGGAAGTCCTTCACGCAAAGGGTGATTAACATGTGGAATTCACTGCCACAGCGGCTACAAGCATAAGCAGCTTCAAGAGGGGATTGCATAAACATCTGGAGCAGAGGTCCATCAGTGGCTATTAGCCGCAGCCTATTGTTGGAACTCTCTATCTGGGGCAGTGATGCTCAGTCTTCTTGGTGCTTGGTGGGGGGGCACAGTGGGAGGGCTTCTGGCCCCACTGATGTACCTCCTGATGACACCTGGGTTTTTTGGCCCCTGTGTAACACAGAGTGTTAGACTGGATGGGCTATTGGCCTGATCCAACATGGCTTCTCTTATGTTCTTATGTCTGGGGCAGTGGTGCTCTGTATTCTTGGTGCTTGAGGGGCACAGTGGGAAGACTTCTTGTTTCCTGGCCCCATTAATGGACCTCCTGATGGCGCCTGCATTTTTTTGGACTGGATGGGCCTTGGCCTGATCCAACATGGCTTAAGAACATAAGAGAAGCCATGTTAGATCAGGCCAATGGCCCATCCAGTCCAACACGCTGTGTCACACAGTGGCAAAATTTATATATATATATATATATATTATACACACACACACACACACACACACACACACACACTGTGGCTAATAGCCACTGATGGACCTGTGCTCCATATTTTTATCTAAATCCCTCTTGAAGCTGGCTATGCTTGTGGCCGCCACCACCTCCTGTGGCAGTGAATTCCACATGTTCTCTTATGTTCTTATGGAGTAGTAGGTTCAGGAAGGACAAAAGGAAATACTTCTTTACACAGAGAGTGATTCAGATGTTTAATTCGCTGCTGGAAGCTGTAGTGACGGCCACAGCTCTAAAAGGTGGTCAGGTAGATTCATAGAGGATAAGTCATAGAATCGTGGAAAAGGAAGGGACCTCCAGAGTTTCTACTCCAACCCCCTTCACAGTGCAGGGGCTTCACAAATACCTCACCCCCGCAGCCACACACATGATCCCTGTTTCATGCCCAGAAGATGGCAAAAACCTCCAGAATCCCATGCCACACTGGCCTGTCTATCAGACGCTGCCAGCTATGAGGGGAACCTGAGGGGAACCTAATATTCAGAGACACTAATTCTCTGAATCTCAGAGCCAGGAGGCAACATCAGGAGAAGGCCTCAGGCTCTCTGCCCTATTATTGGCCCTCCAGAGGAACTGGCTGGCTATTGTGTGAAACAGGAGGCTGGACTAGATGGACCTTCACTGGTCTCACCCAGCAGGGCTCTTCTGATGTTCTTCTCAGGGGAAGGCCTCGGCCTCTCGTGTTGGTCCTCCAGAGGAACTCGTTGGCCACTGTGTGAGACAGGAGACTGGACTGGATGGACTCTTCCTGGTCTGAGCCAGCAGGGCTCTTCTGAGGTTCTTCTCAGGGGAAGGCCTCGGCCTCTCTGCCCTGTTGTTGGTCCTCCAGACAAACTGGTTGGCCACTGTATGAGACAGGATGGTCCCACACTGGTCTGATCCAGCAGGGCTCTTCTGATGTTTTATGAAGGCCTCGGCTCTCTGCCCTCCAGAGGAACTGGTTAGCCCCTGTGTGGGACAGGAGGCTCGACTAGATGGATCCTCCCTGGTCTGACGCAGCAGGGCTCTTCTGATGTTCTTTTGAGGGGGAGGCCTCGGCCTCTCTACCCTGTTGCTGGCCCTCCAGAAGAACTGGTTGGCCACTGTGTGAGACTGAAGGCTGAACTAGATGGATCCTCACTGATCTGATCCAGCAGGGCCAAAACCCAGGTGCCATCAGGAGGTCCACCAGTGGGGCCAGGACACTAGAAGCCCTCTCACTGTTCCCCACCATAAGCACCAAGACTATAGAGCATCACTGCCCCAGACAGGGTTCCTTCTATACCCACCATGGCACGTTAATTGTTCGACAGCTGTAGTGTCGAGTGGTGACCTGTGAATGGAGCTGTTGCGTCTCAAATTCAGCAAGGTGAGCACAGCCACAAAATGGCTGCCACAGGAGGCAGTGCGAGCCACACAATGGCCAATCAGAAGCCTTGCTGGACAAAGCTCAGCCCACTCTCTGGAAAACACTTTACAAACACCAGGAAACCTGTCAGTGGGTGATATGGTGCCTATGTGTCATGATCCTGGGCCTAGCGAGGCCTGCAGGCCCCTGGGAAGCCTGTTTAGGAGTTACTGGGAAAAGCCTACATCTCCCAGGATCCCCTCTGTCCCTCTGATTGGGTAGTGAGGGTTTTGGAGGGAAACAGGCCCAGAGAGGGGTGGGGCCTGAGGAGAGAATGTAAAGGCCCAGCCCAGGAAGTGGGTGTTCTTTCCTTGGAAGGCTGAGCTGGAAGTAGGCTGTGCTTGAAGAGCTTGAGCAGGGGAAAGTTCCCTCACCCAAGGGAAAGGGTGAGTCCTGGTTAGTAGTTTAGGGACTGTCCAGGACTTTTATTTTCCTTTCACCCTTTTACAGTTTCATGCGCCTTGTTCATTTATATTGCACTACAACAAACCTTTTTGTTGTTCCCTCTGCCTGGTCCTCATGCCTTTTATTTAGCCTAAGCTACCAGAGGCCTGAAGGGCTTGGGAGGGGACTGTGGGCCTTCTCAAGGGGAACCCTTAACCCAGAGTGGTGGCAGCAATTGGTTAATACCCCCCTGAATCGTGACACCGTGATATGGTGCCCTTTGTGTTTGTACCTCCTCCTTGGCAATGTACGACTGAGAGGGGGAACAGGAGGAGGTTCCGCAGGGTCCAGCAGGTGGAGAAGCTTCAGAGTCCTTTGCCAGCTCCGGAATGACGGTGACAACAGCCGGCAGCTCTCATCTGTTCCCTCTGCAGGAGCTCAAGCACCTGATCCTGGAGGCGGCCGACGGGTTCCTCTTCATCGTGTCCTGTGAGACCGGCCGGGTGGTCTACGTCTCTGATTCGGTGACGCCCGTCCTGAACCAGCCCCAGTCTGAGTGGTTTGGCCGCACGCTCTATGACCAGGTGCACCCCGACGACGTGGAGAAACTGCGGGAACAGCTTTCCACCTCGGAGAACGCGTTGACAGGTGAGCCGAGCCTTTTCTGGGCGCACCCGATGAGGTATGAGAGGAATATTTCCTAACTTAAAAGCCTTTCTTGGATGAGGGGCCCCTTGGTTTCTGGAACCGGTAAGAACATAAGAGAAGCCATGTTGGATCAGGCCAGTGGCCCATCCAGTCCAACACTATGTGTCACATAAGAGAAGCCATGTTGGATCAGGCCAGTGGCCCATCCAGTCCAACACTCTGTGTCACATAAGAACATAAGAGAAGCCCTGTTGGATCAGGCCAGTGGCCCATCCAGTCCAACACTCTGTGTCACATAAGAACAGAAGAGAAGCCCTGTTGGATCAGGCCAATGGCCCCTCCAGTCCAACATTCTGTGTCACATAAGAACATAAGAGAAGCCCTGTTGGATCAGGCCAATGGCCCATCCAGTCCAACACTCTGTGTCACATAAGAACATAAGAGAAGCCCTGTTGGATCAGGCCAATGGCCCATCCAGTCCAACACTCTGTGTCACATAAGAACATCAGAGAAGCCATGTTGGATCAGGCCAATGGCTCCTCCAGTCCAACACCCTATGTCACACATAAGAACAGAAGAAAGCCATGTTGGATCAGGCCAATGGCCCATCCAGTCCAACACTGTGTCACACCTAAGAACATAAGAGAAGCCATGTTGGATCAAGCCAATGTTCCCTCCAGTCCAACACTCTATGTCACACATAAGAACATCAGAGAAGCCATGTTCGATCAGGCCAATGGCCCATCCAGTCCAACACTCTATGTCACACCTAAGAACATAAGAGAAGCCATGTTGGATCAGGCCAATGACCCCTCCAGTCCAACACTTTATTTATTTATTTATTTATATTGGGATTTATACCCCGCCCTTCGCACCGAAGTGTCTCACATAAGAACATCAGAGAAGCCATGTTTGATCAGGCCAATGGCCCATCCAGTCCAACACTCTGTGTCACACAGTGGCCAAAAAACCCCCCAAGTGCCATCAGGAGGTCCATCAGTGGGGCCAGGACACTAGAAGCCCTCCCACTGTGCCCCCCAAGCACCAAGAATACAGAGCATCTCTCGCTCCAGAGAGTTCCAACAATGTCTTGTTGAAGCCTCTAGTGCCCACCAGCTAGCCACCAATAGCTTGATAATGGGCCCTTCGGCAAGCAAAAAAAACAGCCCCTAAAGCCTTGTTGAGCACCCCCCCCCCATGACATTCCGTAAAGTCTTGGAGAGCCAGTTTGGTGCCGTGGTGAAGTGTGCAGAACCTTAGCAGGGAGAACTAGGTTTGATTCCCCACTCCTCCACTTGCAGCTGCTGGAATGGCCTTGGGTCAGCCATAGCCATGGAGAGGGGCCATAGCTCAGGGGCAGAGCCTCTGCTTGGAATGCAGAAAGTCCCAGGTTCAATCCTTGGCATCTCCCAGTTAAAAAGGACCAGGCAGGAGGTGATGGAAAAGGCCTCAGCCTGCAACCCTGGGCAGCCTCTGCCAATCTGATGAGAAAAGACCGGTTTTGGTGGCCCTGGGGATATCGTCCAGTGCAAGGCCGGTTCACGCGTGGCGTTCAGGCTTTACCCAAGTGATTTTGTCCTCAGGTCGTATCCTTGATCTGAAAACTGGGACCGTGAAGAAGGAAGGGCAGCAGTCTATGAGGATGTGCATGGGATCCCGGAGGTCCTTCATATGCCGGATGAGGTAACAGATCCCGTTTCCAGATGCTTCCAGATGTCCCCAGTTTATCAGTGACATTCTCAGGTTGTTTTCGTGTTCAGAAACACACAGGAGAACTTGGTTGCGTAAGCCCAGTATCTCTCTCTCTCTCTCTGTCTGTCTTCATCATCATCATCATAATCTAAGAACATAAGAGAAGCCATGTTGAATCAGGCCAATGGCCCATCCAGTTCAACACTCTGTGTCACATAAGAACATAAGAGAAGCCCTGTTGGATCAGGCCAGTGGCCCCTCCAGTCCATCACTCTGTGTCTCATAAGAACATAAGAGAAGCCATGTTGGATCAGGCCAGTGGCCCCTCCAGTCCAACACTCCGTGTCACATAAGAGAAGCCCTGTTGGATCAGGCCAGTGGCCCCTCCAGTCCAACACTCTGTGTCACATAAGAACATAAGAGAAGCCATGTTGGATCAGGCCAATGGCCCATCCAGTCCAACACTCTGTGTCACATAAGAACAGAAGAGAAGCCCTGTTGGATCAGGCCAGTGGCCCCTCCAGTCCAACACTCTGTGTCACATAAGAACAGAAGAGAAGCCATGTTGGATCAGGCCAATGGCCCATCCAGTCCAACACTCTGTCTCACAGAAGAACAGAAGAGAAGCCATGTTGGATCAGGCCAATGGCCCCTCCAGTCCAACACTTTGTGTCACATAAGAACATAAGAGAAGCCTTGTTGGATCAGGCCAATGGCCCATCCAGTCCAACACTCTGGGTCACATAAGAACATAAGAGAAGCCCTGTTGGATCAGGCCAGTGGCCCCTCCAGTCCAACACTCTGTGTCACATAAGAACATAAGAGAAGCCCTGTTGGATCAGGCCAATGATCCATCCAATCCAACACGCTGTGTCACATAAGAACATAAGAAAAGCCCTGTTGGATCAGGCCAGTGGCCCATCCAGTTCAACACTCTGTGTCTCATAAGAACATAAGAGAAGCCATGTTGAATCAGGCCAGTGGCCCCTCCAGTCCAACACTCTGGGTCACATAAGAACATAGGAGTAGTCATGTTGAATCAGGCCAATGGCCCATCCAGTTCAACACTCTGTGTCTCATAAGAACATAAGAGAAGCCATGTTGAATCAGGCCAATGGCCCATCTAGTCCAACACTCTGTGTCTCATAAGAACATAAGAGAAGCCCTGTTGGATCAGGCCAGTGGCCCCTCCAGTCCAACACTCTGTGTCACACAGTGGCCAGAAAAAACCCCAAGTGCCATCAGGAGGTTCACAAGTGGGTCTAGAAGCCCTTCTACTTTGCCCCACCCCAAGCACCAAGAATACAGAGCATCACTGCCCAGACAGTTCCAATAATATACTGTGGCTAATAGCCACTGATGGACCTCTGCTCCATATTTTTATCCAATCCCCCCTTGAAGCTGGCTATGCTTGTAGCCACCACCACGTCCTGTGGCAGTGAATTCCACATGTTAATCACCCTTTTGGATGAAGAAGGACTTCCTTTTATCCATTTTGACCCTACTGCTCAGCAATTTCATTGAATGCCCACAAGTTCTTGTATTGTGAGAAAGGGAGAAAAGGACTTTCTCTACTTTCTCCATCCCATGCATAATCTTGTAAATATCTCTCATGTCACCCCGCAGTCGACATTTCTCCAAGCTAAAGAGCCCCTAGCGTTTTAACCTTTCTTCATAGGGAGAGTGTTCCAACCCTTTAAGCATTCTAGTTGCCCTTTTCTGGACTTTTTCGAATGCTATAATATCCTTTTTGAGGTGCGGCGACCAGAACTGCACACAGTACTCCAAATGAGACTGCACCATCGATTTATACAGGGGTGTTATGATACTGGCTGATTTGTTTTTGGTTCCCTTCCTAATAATTCCCGGCATGGCGTCGGCCTTTTTGATTGCAACCGCACAGTGTCTTGACGTTTTCAATGAGTTATCTGTAGCGGGAACTCCTTTGCATATTAGGCTGCACCCCCCCCCCCCCGATGTAGCCAGTCCTCCCAAGAGCTCACAGTAGGCCCTGTAAGAAGAGCCCTCTAAGCTCTAAGAAGAGCCCGACGTTGGAGAAACATCGACTGCGGGGTGACATGATAGAGGTTTACAAGATTATGCATGGGATGGAGAAAGTAGAGAAAGAGGTACTTTTCTCCCTTTCTCACAATACAAGAACTCGTGGGCATTCGATGAAATTGCTGAGCAGAAAGGTTAAAACGGATAAAAGGAAGTACTTCTTCACCCAAAGGGTGATTAACATGTGGAATTCACTGCCACAGGAGGTGGTGGCAGCCACAAGTATAGCCACCTTCAAGAAGGGTTTAGATAAATATATGGAGCACAGGTCCATCAGTGGCTATTAGCCACAGTGTATGTGTGTATATAAAATTTTTTGCCACTGTGTGACACAGAGTGTTGGACTTGATGGGCCGTTGGCCTGATCCAACATGGCTTCTCTTATGTTCTTATGTTCTTGGAGGATTAGCTACGTAAGAGGGGTGTAGCCTAATATGCAAAGGAGTTCCTGCTACAAAAAAAAAGCCCTGGAGACTGCAAAGGAAGACCGGGGTTGCTACGCAGGGGCAGGCAACAGCAAAGCACCTCTCCAGTGGATGCTTAAGATCATTGAACACCATCTTAAATCTGTATTGAAACGAGCACCAAATTATTTTTAAGCTGTTTAATGCTTTTAATGTAGATGTTTTGATTTTAAGCTATGTGTTGTGAGCCGCCCTGAGGCTGCTTTGGCGGTGAGGGCGGGATATAAATCCAATAACAAAGAAAGATAGATAGATAGATAGACGGACAGACAGACAGGCAGACAGACAGAGAAAGTGAGAGATGATAGATAGATATAGAGAAAGAGAGAGAGATGATAGATATAGAGAAAGAGAGAGAGTAGATAGATAGATAGATAGATAGATAGATAGATAGATAGATAGATAGATAGATAGATAGATAAAGAGAGATAGAGAGAGAGATGATAGATAGACAGAAAGAGAAAGAGAGATGATAGATGATAGATAGATAGATAGAGAGAGAGAGATGATAGATAGAGAGAGAGAGATGATAGACAGAGAAAGAGAGAGATGATAGAAGATGATAGAAAGATGATAGATGATAGATAGCTAGATGATATAGAGATACAGTGATATAGAGATACAGAGATAGAGATGATAGATAGAGAGATAGAGATGATAGATAGATAGATAGACAGACAGACAGACAGAAAGAGAGAGATGATAGATAAATGATACATAGATAGATAGAGATAGCCTTGAAAACCCCGTGTGGGGATTGCCATAAATCAGTTTTTACTCGACCCCAGGCAACACAGTTATCTTTTTATAAAAGCCTTCCTCCAAACCCGAGTCTCTTGTTTATTTTGAAGCAACCGAAACAGCAGGTTTTCTGTCTCCCACTCCGCAGATGCGGCACCACTGCGGTCGATCCGGTCTCCATGAACCGCCTCAGCTTTATGAGAAACCGATGCAGGTAAAGCCAGGAGGCCACGGAGGGAGCTGCCAGGGGGCAAGCGATAGGTTGCGCCAAGGCCCTTGTGAAAGGGTGGAAGGAAAGCAGCTTTAGATGCGTTCTCCAAGCTGCTGCCTGGCTCGGCTTGGCGAAGTGATTTAAAGAGACAAATGCCTTCTCCAAGCTGGCCGATGGGGCGGTGGGGGCTTTGAGAGCCACACCATAAGTGTGAAAGAGCCACATGTGGCTCTCGAGCCGCAGTTTGGCCACCCCTGCTGTAGAACGTTTTGCAGCCTGTTCTGGACTCAAAGAGCAGAGCAAAGCTTGAGCCCAGGGGCACCTTCCAGACCAGCCAAGGTTGATTGGGTAGAAGCTTTTGTGCGCAGCCACGCTTTGTCAGACATTTGAAGAATACCTGCAGTATTTGAAGAAGTGTGCATGTACGTGAAAGCCTGTGTCTTGAATAAAAACTTGGTTGGTTTGAAAGGCCCCGCCGGACTCTTAACGTTTGTCCTGCGAGTTTAAACTATGCTGTTTGAGCGGCTGATCTCAGGAAATTACTCTTCTTTGAACGCCCGAGGGAATCTCAGGATGCTGGGACTGCGGCAGGCCTGGGGGGAGGGGGCAGGGGTTGGAGTGTGCTTTGCCTCTCCTCATAACTTGCAGCAAGAGGAAAACGGAACAAGCAAATGCAAGCAGTTTTACTTGGATTTGCCTAGACGGCAGAAATGCAGAGTGTCTTGCTTGCAGAGGCCTCCCTTGAGAACCTGAGAAAAGCCAAGCAGTAGACAAGAGCACCTTTAAGACCAACTTAAGTTTTATTCAGAACGTAAGCTTTCGTACGCTCTTAAGCAGACTTCATCAGGCGAAATGGGAATGGCAAGCAGCGATTCTTAATGTCAGTGGGCCGCTTGGAATCATGGGAACGTTTTTGGCAGATTAAAAGAATCACAAATTGGGGTCTGTGTTTGTTAGCGTTACAACAAAGCAGGGCTGAAACAACACCGGAGAATGATAAAAAGCAGGCTGCTGCTGAGGGCGTGAAGTGCCATAAATCTAGGTAACATTCTGGCTTTGTTAGTTTAATTAGAGGGCATGGTTTCTCAAGAGGTTATAACATCCATGATAGTTTGCCATAAGAAAAAAAAGGAAGACATTAAAATACAGTGGAGGATTGGTTAGTATATGCAATAAGACAGACAGCCAATATCCCCCATTTGAGTATGTCAATACAACCCCCCCCCCCAATATTCTGATAAAAATTTCTAAAAGAGAAATACGTATTAGTTAGTCATTAGAAAAACAGGGTATAGTGAAAGGTGGGTTAGCATATGTAATGATGGATCAGACCCATAGTCCATCACCCTCTCCTGCACAGTGGCCAGCCGGTTCCCTTGGAGGGCCAACAACAGGGCAGAGAGGCCGAGGCCTTCCCCTGAGAAGAGCATCAGAAGAGCCCTGCTGGGTCAGACCAGGGAGGGTCCATCTAGTCCAGCCTCTTGTCTCACACAGGGGCCAGCCAGTTCCTCTGGAGGGCCAGCAACAGGGCAGAGAGGCCGAGGCCTTCCCCTGAGAAGAGCATCAGAAGAGCCCTGCTGGGTCAGACCAGGGAGGGTCCATCTAGTCCAGCCTCCTGCCTCACACAGTGGCCAACCAGTTCCTCTGGAGGGCCAACAACAGGGCAGGGAGGCCGAGGCCTTCCCCTGAGAAGAACATCAGAAGAGCCCTGCTGGGTCAGACCAGGGAGGGTCCATCTAGTCCAGCCTCCTGCCTCACACAGTGGCCAACCAGTTCCTCTGGAGGGCCAACAACAGGGCAGGGAGGCCGAGGCCTTCCCCTGAGAAGAACATCAGAAGAGCCCTGCTGGGTCAGACCAGGGAGGGTCCATCCAGTCCAGCCTCCTGCCTCACACAGTGGCCAACCAGTTCCTCTGGAGGGCCAACAACAGGGCAGGGAGGCCGAGGCCTTCCCCTGAGAAGAACATCAGAAGAGCCCTGCTGGGTCAGACCAGGGAGGGTCCATCTAGTCCAGCCTCCTGTCTCACACAGTGGCCAGCCAGTTCCTCTGCAGGGCCAACAACAGGGTAGAGAGGCCAAGGCCTTCCCCTTATGTTGCCTTCTGGCTCTGGGAATTTCAGAAGTTTAGTGTTTCTGAGTATGGAGGTTCCCTTCAGCCACCCTCCATGAATCTGCCCGATCCCTTTTTACAGCCGTCTGTGCCTGCGGTTGTCATCACTACACCTTCCCGTAGCCCTTCCCACCTTTTAGTCGCTCTCTTTGTCAAGCAGTGTGTCCTTTTGTCTGCCCTGGACATCCTGCCCGCCAGCTTCAGCAGATGTCCTCGAGTTCTCCCTTTCTAGGGCTGAGAAGGTTCCAATTCGATGTAGCTCTTTCTTCTCTCTCACCCAGGAATGGCTTAGGTGCTGCCAAGGATGGGGAGCTTCAGTTTGTGGTGGTCCACTGCACCGGCTATATAAAAGCCTGGCCCCCAGCAGGTAAGGGCTTTTTCTCAGGCATGTGTGGGGCACACCCCAAGGGGCTCCAGGTTCTGCTTCAGAGGGCAGCTTTGGAGAGCCAGTTTGGTGTAGTATGAAGTGGGCGGACTCTTATCTGGGAGAACCGGGTTTGATTCCCCACTCCTCCACTTGCACCTGCTGAGATGGTCTTGGGTCAGGCTTTGCTCTCTTATCTGGGAGAAATGGGTTTGATTCCCCACTCCTCCACTTGCAGCCGCTGGAATGGCCTTGGGTCAGCCAGAGCTCTCTTATCTGGGAGAACCGGGTTTGATTCCCCACTCCTCCACTTGAACCTGCTGGAATGGCCTTGGGTCAGCCATAGCTCTCTTATCTGGGAGAACCGGGTTTGATTCCGCACTCCTCCACTTGCAGCCGCTGGAATTGCCTTGGGTCAGCCAGAGCTCTCTTATCTGGGAGAACCGGGCTTGATTCCCCACTCCTCCACTTGCAGCCGCTGGAATGGCCTTGGGTCAGCCAGAGCTCTCCTATCTGGGAGAACCGGGTTTGATTCCCCACTCCTCCACTTGCACCTGCTGGAATGGCCTTGGGTCAGCCATAGCTCTCTTATCTGGGAGAACCTAGGACCTGCAAATAGCAGCAAGTTAGCATACAGGTAATAAAAGAGTTAACAAACAGATGTGAGAACTGAGTTTGAATCCAGTGGCAGACTTTAGTTTTGTTGTTTAGCAGCCACACAGCAAACGGATTTCTTTTTGTAATAAAGAATCTATTGTTTTTGAAAATCCTCCTTTTTCCAGTTCTATATAAAGCTAGTGCTTTAAAAAAAAATCCCTATAATATCTGGCAGGTTAGTTTGTTTCATTTTGATATGGTCAATCACCAGCACAAATCAGAAAAAATTAACCAAAGCTAAAAAGCAGAGCTTAAAATACTTACAAAATATTCAAGTACTGCAGAAGGTAACAGTAGGAAATAAGGTATATAAACTAGGAATTAAAATTTAGCTTCAGAACATAATATATCTTTGTGAACTTTACATGCAGTTGAAAAGAACCTTGCAGAAGGACCTGGAATCTGTGGGTTCTTCCTAGTGACCTCAAAATTAGAAAGACTGGAATAGCCCTGAAATCTACTTAGAGTCCAAATTGAGCAGGGTTTTTGACTGGCTGAGGAGGTTTTTGAGTGGTCAGATGAGAAGCTGCAGCCGCAGTGTTATGCAGCTTTCTCTCCCAGGAGCAGAAAACCCTTCAGAATTGCTGCCGGCCCAGGGAGATTGTGGAGCGTGTCGCTTTCCTCTGCCTTAGATGCCTCTCTTTTCCACCTCAGGGGTTTCGCTACCAGATGACGATCCAGATACCGGGCAAGGAAGCAAGTTTTGCCTTGTGGCCATCGGCCGGCTCCAGGTATGCTCTTTTGCCCAGGGCCTCTGGGTGCCCAGATGTCCCGGGGCCAGGCAGTCCGGAGCTGGCCATCCCTACACTATTCAAGCCCCTCTTTCAGCTGCTGATGGCTGATCCTGCTAGAAAATCTGCATTGGCCAAAGCGAGTGAAGGTTGGAATATGTTGGATAAACATTTGGAGCAGAGGTCCATGACTGGTTATTAGCCACAGGGTATAGATGGAATTCTCTGTCTGGAGAGTGGTGCCAGTGTTATGGGGCGCCATGGGGGTCTAGCGGGCGGCGATTTTTCTAGGGTGCTATGCGTGCTATGACCGGCCCTGCTTCTTTAATAAGAACATAAGAGAAGCCCTGTTGGATCAGGCCACTGGCCCATCGAGTCCAACACTCTGTGTCACATAAGAACATAAGAGAAGCCCTGTTGGATCAGGCCAATGGCCCATCCAGTCCAACACTCTGTGTCACATAAGAACATAAGAGAAGCCATGCTGGATCAGGCCAGTGGCCCCTCCAGTCCAACACTCTGTGTCACATAAGAACATAAGAGAAGCCATGCTGGATCAGGCCAGTGGCCCCTCCAGTCCAACACTCTATGTCACATAAGAACATAAGAGAAGCTCTGTTGGATCAGGCCAATGGCCCATCCAGTTCAACACTCTGTGTCACATAAGAACATAAGAGAAGCCATGCTGGATCAGGCCAGTGGCCCCTCCAGTCCAACACTCTGTGTCACATAAGAACATAAGAGAAGCTATGTTGGATCAGGCCAATGGCCCATCCATTCAAACATTCTGTGACACATAAGAACATAAGAGAAGCCCTGTTGGATCAGGCCAATGGCCCATCCAGTCCAACACTCTGTGTCACATAAGAACATAAGAGAAGCCATGTTGCATCAGGCCAATGGCCCGTCCAGTCCAACACTCTGTGTCACAGAAGAACATAAGAGAAGCCATGTTGCATCAGGCCAATGGCCCATCCAGTCCAACATTCTGTGTCACATAAGAACATAAGAGAAGCCATGTTGCATCAGGCCAATGGCCCATCCAGTCCAACACTCTGTGTCACATAAGAGAAGCCATGTTGGATCAGGGCAATGGCCCATCCAGTCCAACACTCTGTGTCACATAAGAGAAGCCCTGTTGGATCAGGCCAGTGGCCCGTCCAGTCCAACACTCTGTGTCACAGAAGAACATAAGAGAAGCCCTGTTGGATCAGGCCAGTGGCCCATCCATCCAACACTCTGTGTCACATAAGAACATAAGAGAAGCCATGTTGGATCAGGCCAATGGTCCATCCATCCAACACTCTGTGTCACATAAGAACATAAGAGAAGCCATGTTGGATCAGGCCAATGACCCATCCAGTCCAACACTCTGTGTCACATAAGAACATAAGAGAAGCCCTGTTGGATCAGGCCAGTGGCCCATCCAGTCCAACACTCTGTGTCACAGAAGAACATAAGAGAAGCCCTGTTGGATCAGGCCAGTGGCCCATCCATCCAACACTCTGTGTCACATAAGAACATAAGAGACGCCCTGTTGGATTAGGCCAATGACCCATCCAGTCCAACACTCTGTGTCACATAAGAACATAAGAGAAGCCCTGTTGGATCAGGCCAGTGGCCCATCCAGTCCAACACTCTGTGTCACATAAGAACATAAGAGAAGCCCTGTTGGATCAGGCCAGTGGCCCATCCATCCAACACTCTGTGTCACATAAGAACATAAGGGAAGCCCTGTTGGATCAGGCCAGTGGCCTATCCATCCAACACTCTGTGTCACATAAGAACATAAGAGAAGTCCTGTTGGATCAGGCCAGTGGCCCATCCATCCAACACTCTGTGTCACATAAGAACATAAGAGAAGCCGTGTTGGATCAGGCCAGTGGCCCATCCATCCAACACTCTGTGTCACAGAAGAACATAAGAGAAGCCCTCTTGGATCAGGCCAATGACCCATCCAGTCCAACATTCTGTGTCACATAAGAGAAGCCCTGTTGGATCAGGCCAGTGGCCCATCCAGTCCAACACTCTGTGTCACATAAGAACATAAGAGAAGCCCTGTTGGATCAGGCCAGTGGCCCATCCATCCAACACTCTGTGTCACATAAGAACATAAGAGAAGCCCTGTTGGATCAGGCCAATGGCCCATCCATCCAACACTCTGTTTCACAGAAGAACATAAGAGAAGCCCTGTTGGATCAGGCCAATGGCCCATCCATCCAACACTCTGTGTCACAGAAGAACATAAGAGAAGCCCTGTTGGATCAGGCCAGTGGCCCATCCATCCAACACTCTGTGTCACATAAGAACATAAGAGAAGCCATGTTGGATCAGGCCAATGGCCCATCCATCCAACACTCTGTGTCACATAAGAACATAAGAGAAGCCATGTTGGATCAGGCCAGTGGCCCATCCAGTCCAACACCCTGTGTCACACAGTGGCCAAAAATCTAGCTGCCATCAGGAGGTCCACCAGTTGGGCCAGGTCACTAGAAGCCCTCCCACTGTTTCCCCCCCCTTTCCCAAGCACCAAGAATACAGAGCATCACTGCCCCAGAACCTCCTGCCCATCAGCTTCCCTGGATGCCCTCGAACTCTGGTTTTCTGCAGGAGGGTGAAGCTCTCTGCCGCGTCCCTGATGCAAGTGCCCTTTCTCTGCCCGGCAGGTCACGAGCTCCCCCAGCTGCGCGGACATGAGCACCGTGTGCCAGCCGACCGAGTTCATCTCCCGGCACAACACCGACGGCATCTTCACCTTCGTTGACCATCGTTGTGTGGCCACAGTCGGCTACCAGCCCCAGGTGGGGGACCAAGAGGTCTCGCTCGTCAGAGAGGCCTTGGCGCTGCACGGTTCCTCTCTCCTCCGGGGTTTTGCTTCTGTGACAGGGAGGGGCGTGTTTCGGGCTTATAGTCTGAGACGGGGGGTGGCCAAACTGTCTTAATGTAAGAGCCACATAAAATAAATGTCAGATGTTTGAGAGCCGCAAGGCATGAACCTCAGCTTTTTGAGAGCTGGAAGGAAGGAAGGAAGACAGGCAACTAGATGGGGGAGGTGGAGGTGGGAAGAAAGCAATTTTAATTTCAAATGCATTTTACACCTGCCTTGGAGAAGTGATTTAAAGAAGGAATCACCTTCTCCAACAGGGCGGTGGAGGCTTCAAGAGCCACACAGTATGTGCGAAAGAAGAAGAAGAATTCCAGATTTATACCCCTCCCTTCTCTCTGAATCTCGGCGTCTCAGAGCGGCTTACAATCTCCTTTTCCTTCCTCCCCCCCAACAGACACCCTGTGAGGCAGGTGGGGCTGAGGGTGCTCTCCCAGAAGCTGCCCTTCCAAGAACAAAGGCTCAGAGCGGCCTACAATCTCCTTTCCCTTCCTCCCCCACGACAGGCAGGTGGGGCTGAGAGAGCTCTGACAGAAGCTGTGCTTTCAAGGACAACTCCTGCGAGAGCTACGGCTGACCCAAGGCCATTTCAGCAGCTGCAAGTGGAGGAGTGGGGAATCAAACCTGGTTCTCCCAGATAGGAGTCCGTGCAGTGAACCACTACACCAAACTGGCTCTCTAGCCACATGTGGCTCCCTAGCCACAGTTTGGCCACCCCCTGGATCTTTACTAATTCCACATGGATAAAACAGGAGTTAAGTGTGTCTTTAAGACCAACCAATTTTTATTGAGAACATCAGCTTTCATGTGCTCTTAAGCACACTTCATCAGATGAGGAATCCAGCACAGGGAGCAGAGCCATACGGAGCTGGTAGGCAGTGGCCCAGAATGCAACATGGTACAGATTTAAGAACCAATGACACTGCAGTAAAATTATTTGGTAGGCAGTTGTTTAGAATGTAAAATGGTACAATGACAGAACGGTAAAATTAACAAATGGAGCAAACCTTTGATCTGATAGCATGAGCATGCGAAAGCAGCAAAACAGTATGTCAAAATGTGAGATTGTCTGTCAATGACAATGGGAGATGGGTTCAATATATGTAATGGGATAAACAAGCAAAGTCGCTGTTTGAGTGTGTCAATACAGCTAAAAGATAAATATCAAAGATTTCAGGTTTTCACGGCTGGTAACATCATTCGGGTTTGTAGACTCTTTCGGGATCAAGTGCCGTGTTCTACTGGAGAAAGTTTTCCTTCCAGACGTTTCGTTCTCAAGTGCGGAGAACATCCTCAGTGGCGTTGCAGCCGGAGCTCCGGCTGCAACGCCACTGAGGATGTTCTCCACAGCTGAGAACGAAACGTCTGGAAGGAAAACTTTCTCCAGTAGAACACGGCACTTGATCCCGAAAGAGTCTACAAGCCCTAAAAAAGATAAATACATCCGATAGTGATGTTCTTCTCCACCTAATTTACTTCTTAACATGTAAGTATAATTCTAGTTTGCCATAGGAAAAAAGGAATACAATAAAATACAGCGAAAATGGGTAAAGCATAAGTAATGAGATATACGGCCGACATCCCTATTTGGAGTCACTGACCACAGCTGTGGCGAAAAACCAAGCTGTGGGTGAAAGAACAGAAATTGGGCTGTGTCTAGGGGACAGAGATCATGTTAGATCGGCCACATGTTGATTGGTTAATTAGCGGATCGAATTGGCATTATTTTGCACAGAAATAGTATAGTTCTTCTGAGGAAGAAATTGTCTTTCTCTGTTTTTAGGTGATAGAGGGGGCAGTCTCAGGAGAGGTTTTTCTCCAGTACAGGAGAGGAACCAGGAAGAATGCCTCTTCTTACCTTTTGGAAGATATCTGTTATCTGGGGGCACATTTTGATCGACAAAAGGGGTTTTAACAAATGCCCCAGAAGGCCAGAACCCATGGATTACATTATATCAAAAGAGTTTTCAACTAAACATTAGGAAGACCTCCTTGACAATGAGAGCGGTTCCTCAGTGGAACAGGCTTCCTCCTCAGGAGGTGGTGGGCTCTCCTTATTTGGAGGTTTTAAAACAGAGGCTAGATGGCCATCTGACAGCAATGAAGATCCTCTGAATTTAGGGGGAGGTGTTTGTGAGTTTCCTGCATTGTGCAGGGGGTTGGACTAGATGGCCCTGGAGGTCTCTTCCAATTCTATGATTCCATGACTGTTAAGAGCAATTCCTCAGTGGAACAGGTTTCCTCCTTGGGAGGTGGTGGGCTCTCCTTCCTTGGAGGTTTTTCAACAGAGGCTAGATGGCCATCTGACAGCAATGAAGATCCTATGAATTTAGGGGGAGGTATTTGTGAGTTTCCTGCATTGTGCAAGGGGTTGGACTAGATGACCCTGGAGGTCCCTTCCAACTCTAGGATTCTATGACTGTTAGAGCGGTTCCTCAGTGGAACAGGCTTCCTGCTCAGGAGGTGGTGGGCTCTCCTTATTTGGAGGTTTTAAAACAGAAGCTAGATGGCCACCTGACAGCAATGCTGATTTCGGTGAACTTTGGCGGGTTGTGAGAGGGAGGGCAAGAAGCGGGTAAGCTGTTTTGCCATTTCGGGGTCAGGAGGGCCAGTTTGGTGTAGCGGTTAAGTGCATGGACTCTTGTATTGGAGAACCGGGTTTGATTCCCCACTCCTCCCCTTGCAGCTGCTGGAATGACCTTTGATCAGTCATAGCTCTTGCACAGCTGTCCTTGAAGGCTGATTTAGATGGAGCCCTGCTCAGACCTGCACCCAGCGACTTGTGGGTCTCAGAGCTTTGGGGCGGGTCAGACAACTTGTTCGATCACATTAACCCAGATGCCGTCTTTGTTGCCTCTTTCATGCCAGGAACTCCTAGGGAAGGACATCGTTGAGTTCTGCCACCCCGAAGACCAGCAGCTCTTGCGGGACAGCTTCCAGCAGGTAACCGGTTTCGGAACCATCCGCCCGTCATCCTCTTTGGTTCAGGATGATGACGTTCAGATCTGAAGCAAGAGTTTTGGTGTCTTTCAGCCGGGGGGGGGGGCAGGAGCACAACGCTGCATTCCACTCTCATAATCATTACCCTCCAAAGTCACATAGGGAAAGGGGAGATTTCCCAACACCCACACGTATGGGGAGGAGCTGCGGCTCAGCGGCAAAGTCTCTGCTTGGCATGCAGAAGGTTCCCGGTACAATCCCTGGCATCTCCAGTTAAAGGGAGGTGATGATGGGAAAGACCTCAGCCTGAGATCCTGGAGAGCCATGGAGAGGGGCCATAGCTCAGTGGAAGAGCCTCTGCTTGACATGCAGAAGGTCCCAGGTTCAATCCCTGGCATCTCCAGTTAAAAAGGACCAGCAGGAGGTGATGGGAAAGACCTCAGCCTGAGACCCTGGAGAGCCATGGAGAAGGGCCATAGCTCAGTGGCAGAGCCTCTGCTTGACATGCAGAAGGTCCAGGTTCAATCCCTGACATCTCCAGTTAAAAGGACCAGGCAGGAGGTGATGGGAAAGACCTCAGCCTGAGACCCTGGAGAGCCATGGAGAGGGGCCATAGCTCAGTGGAAGAGCCTCTGCTTGGCATGCAGAAGGTCCCAGGTTCAATCCCCAGCATCTCCAGTTAAAAGGACCAGGCAGGAGGTGATGGGAAAGACCTCAGCCTGAGACCCTGGAGAGCCATGGAGAAGGGCCATAGCTCAGTGGCAGAGCCTCTGCTTGACATGCAGAAGGTCCCAGGTTCAATCCCTGACATCTCCAGTTAAAAGGACCAGGCAGGAGGTGATGGGAAAGACCTCAGCCTGAGACCCTGGAGAGCCATGGAGAGGGGCCATAGCTCAGTGGAAGAGCCTCTGCTTGACATGCAGAAGGTCCCAGGTTCAATCCCCAGCATCTCCAGTTAAAAAGGACCAGGCAGGATGTGATGGGAAAGACCTCAGCCTGAGACGCTGGAGAGCCATGGAGAAGGGCCATAGCTCAGTGGAAGAGCCTCTGCTTGACATGCAGAAGGTCCCAGGTTCAATCCCTGACATCTCCAGTTAAAAGGAGCAGGCAGGAGGTGATGGGAAAGACCTCAGCCTGAGACTCTGGAGAGCCATGGAGAGGGGCCATAGCTCAGGTTCAATCCCCGGCATCTCCAGTTAAAAGGACCAGGCAGGAGGTGATGGGAAAGACCTCAGCCTGGAGAGATGCTGCTGGTGTGAGTAGACGACACTTTCTTTGGGGGAACAAAGGTCTGATTCCGCAGAAGGCAGCTTCGTGTCTTTGCACTCAACTACAAAATCCAGCGATGGCTGCCTTCGAGGCTGCAGGACAGAAGGAGATTTGTGAGGGCTTAGAAAGGCGCAGGGGCGTACGGCGGGGCTCCCTGGGTCGTCCTCTTTCCCTCTTGCTGCAGCTGACGGCCTTACCGTTTTTCCAGGTGGTGAAGTTAAAAGGCCAGGTTCTGTCTGTCATGTTCCGTTTCCGGTCCAAGAACCGAGAATGGCTCTGGATGAGAACCAGTTCCTTTACCTTCCAGAACCCGTACTCGGATGAGATTGAGTACATCATCTGTACCAACACCAACGTGAAGTACGTACGCAGAAGCTCCTCCCTTTCTCTCTGAAGGAGTCATGGGGAGGTCAGGGGTCGTTTCAGTAGTCTTGGCGTCTCCCCCACTCCCTCAGGTTTAAGCAGACGAAGATGGGGAGGGGTTTGGAGACCAAGTCCTATGAGGAAAGGTTGAAGGAGCTGGGGATGTTTAGCCTGGAGAGGAGGCGGCTGAGAGGTGATAGGATCACCATCTTCAAGTACTTGAAGGGCTGTCCTAGAGAGGATGGTGTGGAAAAAAGGACCAGGCAGGAGGTGATGGGAAAGACCTCAGCCTGAGACCCTGGAGAGCTATGGAGAGGGGCAATAGCTCAGTGGCAGAGCCTCTGCTCAGCATGCAGAATGTCCCAGGTTCAGTCCCCGGCATCTTTAGTTAAAAAGGAGCAGGCAGGAGGTGATGGGAAAGACCTCAGCCTGAGACCCTGGAGAGCCGCTGCCTGAGTAGGCGGTATTGATCTTGATGGACCAAAAGTCCAATTCAATATGAGGCAGCTTTCTGTGTTCACATGATGAGCTGGGGGAGGCTGCCTGGGTGGGCAGGGAGGTGTGAGTGGGGGTGGGGAGAGGGGGACTCCCAGACACCCCTCCCCTCTGCTCAGGGTTTCCCAGAATCCAGAACCAGCTTCAGCGCTGGGCAGGAGTAAGATCATATATATTCCTCTCCTCCAAACATGCACACATCCATCCCATTTCCATATCCCAAGGTGGTTGTGGGGAAAGCGTGGTGATCATAACTGGGTCTTCCGTGGGTCTTTCTGTGGTTCTGCAGCACCAGAGAGCTTTTGTTCAGAGACACCTTCTCGTTCCGTTGGGCAGGCAGCTCGATGCCAAAAAGATTAATCTTGGCTGGTGTTATAACCAGAAGCTTCAGAGTTGTGCCTCAGTTTTCTGCAGGGGAAGCGTTTCCAAAGTGCACTGTGGGTGGGCGAGCTGGCATAAGAACATAAAAGAGAAGCCCTGTTGGATCAGGCCAGCGATACATCCATTTCAACACTCTTGTGTCATACAGTGGCCAAAACCTGGTGCCATCGGAAGGTCTACCAGCAGGTCCAGAACTCCAGAAGCCCTTCCACTGTGGCCCCTTAGGCACCAAGAATACAGAGCATCATTTGCCTCAGACGTAAGAGAAGCCCTGTTGGATCAGGCCAATGGCCCCTCCAGTCCAGTGCTCTGTGTCACACAGTGGCCAAAAAAACCAGGTGCCATCAGGAGGTCCATGAGTGAGGCCAGGACACTAGAAGCCCTCCCACTGTGCCCCCCTCCAAGCACCAAGAATACAGAGCATCACTGCCCCAGACATAAGAGAAGCCTTGTTGGATCAGGCTAGTGGTCCATCCAGTCCAACACTTTGTGGCCAAAACCCAGGGGCCATCAGGAGATCCATCAGTGGGGCCAGAACTCCAGAAGTTTTCGCACTCTTGCTCCTCAAGCACCAAGAAGACAAAACATCACTGTCCCAGGCAGTGTTCTATCCATACCTTCTGGCAATACTTCCTCTAAGCTGTGGAGTCTTGTGAGCAAATATTCTACTTTGTGAGCTACTGGCTTTAAAGTTGTGAGCTACCGCATAGATTAGTGTGCCCTGGTGCCATTTTTCCTGAGCTAAGACAAAAATGTGTGAGCCGGAGGCTAAAAACCTGTGAGCTAGCTCACCCTAACTCAGCTTAGAGGGAACATTATGGCTAATAACTAGTCATGGACAGCTCCATCTGTTTATCCAATCTCCTCTTGAAGCTGTAGAACAAAGCAGGAGTCAAGTTTCACCTTTAGGACCAACCCATTTTATTTAGAACGTAAGCTTTCGTGTGCTCTTAAGCACACTTCATCGGACAAGGAATCCAGCACAGTGAGCAAAGCCATATAGAACTGAGCGGAGCCATACAGAGCTGGTAGGCAGTGGCCCAGAATGCCACATGGTACAGATTTAAGAACCAATGGCAGTGAAGTGAAATTATCTGGTAGGCAGTGGTTTCGAATGTAAAAGGGTACAATGCCAGAATAGTAAAATTAAATGGAGCAAAGCTTTGATCTGAGTAGCATGAGCACGCGAAAGCAGCAAAACAGCAGTATGTCAAAATGTGAGCTTGTCTGTCAATGGCAATGGGAGATGGGTTCAATATATGTAATGGGATAAGCAACCAAAGTCCCTGTTTGAGTGTGTCAATACAGCTAAAAGAGAAATACATCGGATAGTGATGTTCTCCTCCACCTAATTTACTTTTTAACATGTAAACACAATTCTAGTTTGCCAAAGGAAAAAGGAATACAATAAAATATAGTGAAAATGGGTAAAGCATATGTAATGAGATATACAGCCAATATCCCTATTTTGAGTATGTCAGTACAACTAATTATACTGATACACAATTCTGAAAGAGAAACACATTGGAATGCTGTGGATGGGTTTAGCATGCTCATGCGACTCAGATCAAAGGTTTGCTCAATTTGTTTATTTTGCTATTCTGTCATTGTACCCTTTTACATTCTAAACCGCTGCCTACCAGCTAATTTTGCTGCACTGTCGTTGGTTCTTAAATCTGTACCATGTTGCATTCTGGGCCACTGCCTACCAGCTCTGTACGGCTCTGCTCAGCTCTGTATGGCTTTGCTCCCTGTGCCGGATTCCTCGTCTGAGGAAGTGTGCTTAAGAGCACACGAAAGCTTGCGTTCTAAATAAAAATGGGTTGGTCTTCAAGGTGCAACATGCTTTGTTCAACTGCTTCAGACCAACACGGCTGCCTGCTTGGATCTATCCTCTTGAAGCTGTCTGGTTATAGCTGCTATTACTTCCTGCAGCAGGGAATTCCAGCTTTTTGTTGTTGTTCATTTGCACAGTCAAGTCCGACCCTTTGCGACCCCCTGGACAAAGTCACGCCAGGCCCTCCTATCTTCCACCGTCCTCTGAGGTCTCCTCAAATTCGTGTTTGTTACATCTGTAACGCTGTCCTGCCATCTCCTCTTTTGCTGTCCCCTTCTTCTTTTGCCTTCCGTCTTTCCCAGCATCAGGATTTTCTCCAGGGAGTGCTCCCTTCTCATTTGGTGGCCAGAGTATCTGAGCTTCAGCTTCAGCATCTGACCTTCCAGGGAACAGTCTGGGTTGATTTCCCTTAGGACTGATTGATTGGATCTTCTTGCAGTCCAAGGGACTCTCAAGAGTCTTCTCCAGGGAGTGCTCCCTTCTCATTTAGTGGCCAGAGTATCTGAGCTTCAGCTTCAGCATCTGACCTTCCAGGGAACAGTCTGGGATGATTTCCCTTAGGACTGATTGGTTGGATCTTCTTGTAGTCCAAGGGACTCTCAAGAGTCTTCTCCAGGGAGTGCTCCCTTCCCATTGGGTGGCCAAAGGATTTGAGCTTCAGCTTCAGCATCTGTCCTTCCAGGGAACAGTCTGGGTTGATTTCCCTTAGGACTGACTGATTGGATCTTCTTGCAGTCCAAGCGACTCTCTAGAGTCTTCTCCAGCACCACAGCTCAAAAGCATCTATTCTTCTGCGCTCGGCCTTCCTTATGGTCCAGCTCTCACAGCCATACATGACTACTGGGAATACCATCGCTTTGACTATACGGACTTTTGTTGGCAGGGTGATGTCTCTGCTTTTTGTTGTACTGCCCAGGTTCGCCATAGCTGTCCTCCCAAGGAGCAAACCTCTTTTAATTTCATGGCCACAGTCACCATCTGCAGAGATCTTGGATCCCAGAAATGTGAAGTCTGTCATGACTTCCAGTTATTCCAGTTTAAAATCTCAGTATAGAGCTTAGGGAGCAGTTCATGGAAAGAGCTGAAAAGAGGACTTCTTCTCTCTTTCCCTAACTCAAGGGCACCAAATGAAGCTGGTGGGTAGTAGGTTCAGGAAAACAAAAGGAAATACTATCTTACATGGTGAGTGGCTCAAATATGGAATTTGCTGCCAGAGGATGTAGCGATGACCACAAGATCAAACAGCTTTAAAGGGGGACAAGATAGATGAATAGAAGAGAGGACTATAAGTGGCTTCTAGCCATGGTGACTGAGCGGAACTTACAGGCTCAGAGGCAGCGAGCCTCTGAATCCCAAAGCCAGGAGGCAACATCAGGGGAAGGCCTCAGCTTCTCTGCCCTTTTGATGGCCCTCCAGAGGAACTGGCTGGCCCCTGTGTGAGACAGGAGGCTGGACTAGATGGACCCTCCCTGGTCTGACCCAGCAGGGCTCTTCTGATGTTCTTCCCAGGGGAAGGCCTCAGCTTCTCTGCCCTGTTGCTGGCCCTCCAGAGGAACTGGCTGGCCACTGTGTGAGACAGGAGGCGGGACTAGATGGACCCTCCCTGCTCTGACCCAGCAGGACTCTTCTGATGCTCTTCTCAGGGGAAGGCCTCGGCCTCTCTGCCCTGTTGTTGGCCCTCCAGAGGAACTGGTTGGCCACTGTGTGAAACAGGAGGCTGGACTAGATGGACCCTCCCTGGTCTGACCCAGCAGGGCTCTTCTGAGGTTCTTCTCAGGGGAAGGCCTCGGCCTCTCTGCCCTGTTGTTGGCCCTCCAGAGGAACTGGTTGCCCACTGTGTGAGACAGGAGGCTGGACTAGATGGACCCTCCCTGGTCTGACCCAGCAGGGCTCTTCTGATGCTCTTCTCAGGGGAAGGCCTCGGCCTCTCTGCCCTGTTGTTGGCCCTCCAGAGGAACTGGTTGGCCACTGTGTGAGACAGGAGGCTGGACTAGATGGAACCTTCCTGGTCTGACCCAGCAGGGCTCTTCTGATGCTCTTCTCAGGGGAAGACCTCGGCCTCTCTGCCCTGTTTCTGGCCCCTGTGTGAAACAGGAGGCTGGACTAGATGGACCCTCCCTGGTCTGACCCAGCAGGGCTCTTCTGTGGTTCTTCTCAGGGGAAAGCCTCGGCCTCTCTGCCCTGTTGTTGGCCCTTCAGAGGAACTGGTTGGCCACTGTGTGAGACAGGAGGCTGGACTAGATGGACCCTCCCTGGTCTGACCCAGCAGGGCTCTTCTGAGGTTCTTCTCAGGGGAAGGCCTCGGCCTCTCTGCCCTGTTGTTGGCCCTTCAGAGGAACTGGTTGGCCACTGTGTGAGACAGGAGGCTGGACTAGATGGACCCTCCCTGGTCTGACCCAGCAGGGCTCTTCTGAGGTTCTTCTCAGGGGAAAGCCTCGGCCTCTCTGCCCTGTTGTTGGCCCTTCAGAGGAACTGGTTGGCCACTGTGTGAGACAGGAGGCTGGACTAGATGGACCCTCCCTGGTCTGACCCAGCAGGGCTCTTCTGAGGTTCTTCTCAGGGGAAAGCCTTGGCCTCTCTGCCCTGTTGTTGGCCCTCCAGAGGAACCGGCTGGCCCCTGTGTGAGACAGGAGGCTGGACTAGATGGACCCTCCCTGGTCTGACCCAGCAGGGCTCTTCTGAGGTTCTTCTCAGGGGAAAGCCTCGGCCTCTCTGCCCTGTTGTTGGCCCTCCAGAGGAACCGGCTGGCCACTGTGTGAGACAGGAGGCTGGAATAGATGGACCCTCCCTGGTCTGACCCAGCAGGGCTCTTCTGAGGTTCTTCTCAGGGGAAGGCCTCGGCCTCTCTGCCCTGTTGTTGGCCCTCCAGAGGAACCGGCTGGCCACTGTGTGAGACAGGAGGCTGGACTAGATGGACCCTCCCTGGTCTGACCCAGCAGGGCTCTTCTGATGTTCTTCCCAGGGGAAGGCCTCAGCTTCTCTGCCCTGTTGCTGGCCCTCCAGAGGAACTGGCTGGCCACTGTGTGAGACAGGAGGCGGGACTAGATGGACCCTCCCTGCTCTGACCCAGCAGGACTCTTCTGATGCTCTTCTCAGGGGAAGGCCTCGGCCTCTCTGCCCTGTTGTTGGCCCTCCAGAGGAACTGGTTGGCCACTGTGTGAAACAGGAGGCTGGACTAGATGGACCCTCCCTGGTCTGACCCAGCAGGGCTCTTCTGAGGTTCTTCTCAGGGGAAGGCCTCGGCCTCTCTGCCCTGTTGTTGGCCCTCCAGAGGAACTGGTTGCCCACTGTGTGAGACAGGAGGCTGGACTAGATGGACCCTCCCTGGTCTGACCCAGCAGGGCTCTTCTGATGCTCTTCTCAGGGGAAGGCCTCGGCCTCTCTGCCCTGTTGTTGGCCCTCCAGAGGAACTGGTTGGCCACTGTGTGAGACAGGAGGCTGGACTAGATGGAACCTTCCTGGTCTGACCCAGCAGGGCTCTTCTGATGCTCTTCTCAGGGGAAGACCTCGGCCTCTCTGCCCTGTTTCTGGCCCCTGTGTGAGACAGGAGGCTGGACTAGATGGACCCTCCCTGGTCTGACCCAGCAGGGCTCTTCTGTGGTTCTTCTCAGGGGAAAGCCTCGGCCTCTCTGCCCTGTTGTTGGCCCTTCAGAGGAACTGGTTGGCCACTGTGTGAGACAGGAGGCTGGACTAGATGGACCCTCCCTGGTCTGACCCAGCAGGGCTCTTCTGAGGTTCTTCTCAGGGGAAGGCCTCGGCCTCTCTGCCCTGTTGTTGGCCCTTCAGAGGAACTGGTTGGCCACTGTGTGAGACAGGAGGCTGGACTAGATGGACCCTCCCTGGTCTGACCCAGCAGGGCTCTTCTGAGGTTCTTCTCAGGGGAAAGCCTCGGCCTCTCTGCCCTGTTGTTGGCCCTTCAGAGGAACTGGTTGGCCACTGTGTGAGACAGGAGGCTGGACTAGATGGACCCTCCCTGGTCTGACCCAGCAGGGCTCTTCTGAGGTTCTTCTCAGGGGAAAGCCTTGGCCTCTCTGCCCTGTTGTTGGCCCTCCAGAGGAACCGGCTGGCCCCTGTGTGAGACAGGAGGCTGGACTAGATGGACCCTCCCTGGTCTGACCCAGCAGGGCTCTTCTGAGGTTCTTCTCAGGGGAAAGCCTCGGCCTCTCTGCCCTGTTGTTGGCCCTCCAGAGGAACCGGCTGGCCACTGTGTGAGACAGGAGGCTGGAATAGATGGACCCTCCCTGGTCTGACCCAGCAGGGCTCTTCTGAGGTTCTTCTCAGGGGAAGGCCTCGGCCTCTCTGCCCTGTTGTTGGACCTCCAGAGGAACTGGGTGGCCCCTGTGTGAGACAGGAGGCTGGACTAGATGGACCCTCACTGGTCTGACCCAGCAGGGCTCTTCTGATGTTCTTCTCAGGGGAAGGCCTCGGCCTCTCTGCCCTGTTGTTGGACCTCCAGAGGAACTGGGTGGCCCCTGTGTGAGACAGGAGGCTGGACTAGATGGACCCTCCCTGGTCTGACCCAGCAGGGCTCTTCTGAGGTTCTTCTCAGGGGAAAGCCTCGGCCTCTCTGCCCTGTTGTTGGCCCTCCAGAGGAACCCGCTGGCCACTGTGTGAGACAGGAGGCTGGATTAGGTGGACCCTCCCTGGTCTGACCCAGCAGGGCTCTTTTGAGGTTCTTCTCAGGGGAGGGCCTCGGCCTCTCTGCTCTGTTGTTGGCCCTCCAGAGGAACTGGTTGGCCACTGTGTGAGACAGGAGGCTGGACTAGACGGACCCTTCCTGGTCTGACCCAGCAGGGCTCTTCTGATGTTCTTCTCAGGGGAAGGCCTCGGCCTCTCTGCCCTGTTGTTGGCCCTCCAGAGGAACTGGCTGGCCACTGTGTGAGACAGGAGGCTGGACTAGACGGACCCTTCCTGGTCTGACCCAGCAGGGCTCTTCTGGTGTTCTTCTCAGGGGAAGGCCTCGGCCTCTCTGCCCTGTTGTTGACCCTCCAGAGGAACTGGCTGGCCACTGTGTGAGGCAGGAGGCAGGACTAGATGGACTATTGTTCTGAACCTGCAGGGCTATTATGCTCTTGTGGACAGGAAAAATGAGTCCTCACCTCACCTCTCCCCCTTCCCCTTGATGCTCCAGGAACTCCACCCAGGAGACCCGGCCCGCCTTGTCCAACCCAATGCAGAGGCCGCAGTTGGGCCAGAACGTCAGCCTGCCGTTGGAGATGGGCTCAGCACCGCTGGCGGGGAGGTAAGTACCTACCCCAAAGCTCTTTTCAGGCATCTTCTTGTGAGTCGGGTTGCCAATCCCCAGTTGGCGGTCCCCGGTTTTTCTTTTCCCATTTGGACATTAGGCACTCCGCTCGCTGCTTTAATGCTGCACGTTAAGCGGTAATAATATTGTGTACAATGGGTCCCCAACCCCCGGACTGGGGACCATTACCGGGCCACGACCTGTTTCCTAAGGGCCGCGCAGCCTTGCCACTCCTCCGCCCCCCGTTCTCACCATTTTAGTGCCAGGAAAGAGGCCATGAAGCACCTCCCAGGCTAACCCCTTCCCCAGCCAATTAGGCGGGGAAAATGCGGCAGCAGCGGTGAAAGTACAGCGCGGAGCTCCGCTTTTTCAGCAGGTTGCTTGCCGCTGCTGCCGCGTTTTCCCCTCCGATCACCTGATCAGCTGCGGGGGGGGGGGACGGTCAGCCTGGGTGGTGTTTCACTGCCCCTTCCCCAGCCTTAAAATTGTGAAAACGGGGGGCGGTGAGGAGGAAACAGGGAGGAGGTGCCGCGGGGGGGGGGGAGGCCAAATTGGGTGCCCCCACACTGCCGGTCCCTGCGTCTGGTCGCTGGGGCCAAAAAGGTTGGGGGCCACTTAGAGATGTAAAATTTCCAGAAATTTTGAAGCTCAGAAAAACCCCTGGTTTTTTTTCCGGTCTTTTTCGGAAACCCCCCCCGGAAATGTTTGGAAAAATTGGGGGGAAAAATTGCTACGTTAGTACTTCTTTTTTCTTTTCCAAATTAAAAGTAATTCTGTTACTTTTTAAGAACATAAAATATGACTATGGACAATTTTACCAGGCATGAAATTATCACGACTAACATATTAAAAATATAGTGTATCCAAACCATTATTACCAACAGAATTTACTTTTTAAATAATATTTATTTGTAATTTCTACAAACGGAGCAACAATCTTCTGAACTGTGTTCTAGTTTATGTGGAACAGACAAAAAAAAACCTCCACAAAACAATTTTTAAAAATCCAGAAGTCACCATTATTCATATTTCCTCTCCGCAGTATTAAATAAAAATAAAAAAACTCATTCTCATAAAAAGAACTGAAGAGGGGGGGAGTGCATAGAAGGGAGTGCGGGACTAAGTTTCAGTGAATGGGCATGACCTAGGACTTGGTTGTCCTCAGCGCACAGAAATTAGAATAATCTGATACCATACATATTTTTTTAGAAATGATTTGGAAAATATTTGAACACCTCGTCTTAAAATATTTTATTCATCATGTTAAAATAAAATGTTCCTTCATCTATTTATTTTATTTTATTTTATTTTCTTCAATTTTTCCAATTTTTCGGAAAACAAAAAACAAGGCTTTTTCCAATTTTTTCTGGATTTTTTTCCCGGGCCTTCACATCTGTACCCAGAACGTCCCTTCCAATTCGGTGATTCTTTGATCCAACAAGTAGGCAGCCATGTTCATCTGAAGTAGTAGAACAAAATAGGAGCTGATTGCACCTTAGAATCATAGAATCCTAGAGTTGGAAGGGACCTCCAGGGTCATCTAGTCCAACCCCCTGCACAATGCAGGAAACTCACAAACACCTCCCCCTAAATTCACAAGATCTTCATTGCTGTCAGATGGCCATCTAGCCTCTGTTGAAAAGCCTCCAAGGAAGGAGAGCCCACCACCTCCTGGGGAAGCCTGTTCCACTGAGGAATCGCTATTAACAGTCATAGAATCTAGAGTTGGAAGGGACCTCCAGGGTCATCTAGTCTAACCCCCTGCACAAGGCAGGAAACTCACAAACACCTCCCCCTAAATTCACAGGATCCTCATTGCTGTCAGATGGCCATCTAGCCTCTGTTGAAAAACCTCCAAGGAAGGAGAGCCCACCACCTCCCAAGGAGGAAGCCTGTTCCACTGAGGAACCGCTCTTAACAGTCATAGAATCCTAGAGTTGGAAGGGACCTCCAGGGTCATCTAGTCCAACCCCCTGCACAATGCAGGAAACTCACAAAGACCTTCCCCTAAATTCACAGGATCTTCATCGCTGTCAGATGGCCATCTAGCCTCTGTTGAAAACTTCTGTTTAAAAACCTCCAAGGAGGTTTAAGACTAACTTAGTTTTATTCAGAACGTTCGCTTTCTTAAAATATTTTATTCATCACATTAAAATAAAACATTGCATAAGCAATTTATTTTCTTTTTTCCAATTTTTCCGGAAAAAAACAAGGCTTCAGGGAAAATACAATGTTTTCCCCCGAATCTTTCTGGGTTTTTTTCCCGGCCCTTCACATGTCTATGTTAATAAGGTTCTGCTATCATTAATGAAAATTGTTCTTTATTTATATTCTTCTTGTGTGCTGTTAGAGGCCCCGTGGCGCAGAGTGGTAAAGCAACAGTACTGCAGTACTGTGATCTGAACTCTCTGCTCACGACCTGAGTTCGATCCCTGGTGGAAGCTGGGTTTTCAGGTAGCCAGCTCAAGGTTGACTCAGCCTTCCATCCTTCCGAGGTCGGTCAAACGAGTCCCCAGCTTGCTGGGGGGAAAGTGTCGAGGACTGGGGACGGCAATGGCAAACCACCCCGTAAAAAGCCTGCTGTGAAAACGTTGTGAAAGCAACGTCACCCCAAAGTCAGAAACGACTGGTGCTTGCACAAGGGACCTTTTCTTTCCTGTGTGCTATTATAGTAGTGTGTTGGGTAATTTTTAACCCCAGTTGGGGGCAGAGGATCCCCTGGTTTGGAGGCCCTCCCCTCGCTTCAGGGTTAGCAAAAAGGAATTGGGGAATGTCTGCTGGGCATTCCATTATACCCTATGGAGACCGGTTCCCCATAGGGTATAATGGAGAATTGATCTGTGGGGCTTGATGGAGGGGCTGTTTTTTGAGGTAGAGGCACTAGATTTTCAGCTTAGCATCTGGTGCCTCTCCTCAAACGCTCCCCTCAGTTTCAAAAAGATTGGACCAGGGGATCAAGTCCTGTGAGTCCAAAAAGAAGGTGCCCTCATCCTCCGTTATTTCCAGTGAAGAGAAGGCATTTAAAAGGAGCATGGTCCCTTTAAATGTGATGTCCAGAACTCCCTTCAGAGTTGAATCGTGCTTGTCACACCCTTGCTCCTGGCTCCGCCCCCAAAGTCTCCTGGCTCTGCCCCCAAAGTTCCCAGATATTTCCTGAGTCAGACTTGGCAACCCCAGTTGGAGTGCAGAGGTCAGCTGGAAGATGCAGGTCCATTCTGGTGTCTCTTATGTTCTTATGTGACACAGAGTGTTGGACTGGAGGGGCCACTGGCCTGATCCAACATGGCTTCTCTTATGTTCTTATGTGACACAGAGTGTTGGACTGGAGGGGCCACTGGCCTGATCCAACAGGGCATCTCTTATGTTCTTATGTGCCACAGTGTGTTGGACTGGAGGGGCCACTGGCCTGATCCAACATGGCTTCTCTTATGTTCTTATGTGACACAGAGTGTTGGACTGGAGGGGCCACTGGCCTGATCCAACAGGGCTTCTCTTATGTTCTTATGTGACACAGAGTGTTGGACTGGATGGGCCATTGGCCTGATCCAACAGGGCTTCTCTTATGTTCTTATGTTAAGCTCTGCTCACGACCTGAGTCTGATCCCAGCGGAAGCTGGGTTCAGGTCGCAGGCTCGAGGTTGACTCAGCCTTCCATCCTTCCGAGGTCGGTCAAATGAGGACCCAGCTTGCTGGGGGGAAAGCGTAGATGACTGGGGAAGGCAAGGGCAAACCACCCCGTAAAAAGTCTGCCGTGAAAACGTGAGAGCAACGTCACCCCAGAGTCGAAAACGACTGGTGCTTGCTTAGAGGACATTTCCTTTCCTTTCCTTCCACTCCACATCCAGGGGAGGAACTGTGGCTTAGTGGTAGAGCATCTGCTTGGTAAGCAGAAGGTCCCAGGTTCAATCCCCAGCATCTCCAACAAAAAAGGGTCCAGGCAAATAGGTATGAAAAACCTCAGCTTGATACCCTGGAGAGCCACTGCCAGTTAGGGGAGGGACGGTGGCTCAGTGGTAGAGCATCTGCTTGGTAAGCAGAAGGTCCCAGGTTCAATCCCCGTCATCTCCAACTCAAAAGGGTCCAGGCAAGTAGGCGTGAAAAACCTCACCTTGAGACCCTGGAGAGCCGCTGCCAGTCTGAGAAGACAATACTGACTTTGATGGACCCGGGGGGGGGTCTGATTCAGTATAAGGCAGCTTCTTATGTTCATATGTTCATTTACAAAGTAATACAATAATTAAACAGTCTTCACCAAATCACCTTCAATTTCCAATAGGTTTAAAGATGCAATACAATAATGCAGTTGAAAAACGGCAGCTGAATGCTGATGGATAGAAGTAGGTAGAGGCGTTCCATAAATATTAAAAAACAAAAAACCATCAAATGCTGGGAGATTTTGGCACTTCAAGTCTACTAAACCCATGAACATGACAAGACGGTCCCCTGAAGGAGGATAGCACTTCAGAAACGAAATTGGACCAGTTCTTTTTATTGTGGAACTTAATTAGAAAATCATTGCGATTTGTGTACAGTCGCTATGCTGTGCACCGGATGGTTTTTCAACTGCATTATTGTACTGCATCTTTAAACCCATTGGAAATTGAAGGTGATTTGGTGAAGACTGTTTAATAATATTGTTTTACTTTGTAAATGGGGTGAATTTGCTATTTTCCCAGGTACCCCACCTCCATGGTCCCAATAGTTGCTGATGTCCCTCTGGGCATAGAGCAGGGGGTCACTTAGGGAATAGAGGGGGGGAAGGAAAGGTTCCCGGTGCAAACACCAGTCGTTTCCGACTCTGGGGTGACATTGCTTTCACAACATTTTTACGGCAGACTTTTTACAGGGTGGTTTGCCATGGCCTTCCCCCTTCATCTACGCTTTCCCCACAGCAAGCTGTGGACTCATTTGACCGACCTCGGAAGGATGGAAGGCTGAGTCAACCTGGAGCCGGCTACCTGAAGCAGCTTCTGAGGCATTGTGGGGCAGCCAGCTTCTGCTGGGATCGAACTCAGGTCGTGAGTAGCGGGCTCCGACTGCAGTACTGCAGCTTTACCACTCTGCGCCCCGGGGATCTAATGATATTAGAGGAAAGGAAAGGTCCCCTGGGCAAACACCAGTCGTTTCCCACTCTGGGGTGACGTTGCTTTCACGACGTTTTCACGGCAGACTTTTTACGGGGTGGTTTGCCCTTGCCTTCCCCAGTCCTCTACACTTTCCTCCCAGCAAGCTGGGTTCTCCTTTGACCGACCTCAGAAGGATGGAAGGCTGAGTCAACCTCGAGCCGGCTACCTGAAAACCCAGCTTCTGCCAGGGATCGAACTCAGGTCGTGAGCAGAGCTTAGCACTGCAGGACTGCAGTTTTGCCACTCTGTGTCATAGGGCTCTAGCAGAGGGGGGAAATGTCAAGACGTGGAACTTCAAACGGAGACGGATCATAATGTTGCAAAATTAATCCATTTATTTGAGAACAAACAGTCTAGGAGAGCAGTGAGTTGAGTTTGATAACGGGCAGGGCTAAGCCTTGCCTTTTTGTACATTTCAAAGAGGGGAAACAATATAGCATTCTCACACCCTTGGAGACGGTCAGCGCTTCCCATAGCTTCTTATCTCTCTCCCAGGAAGCTACCCACTGGTTACCTTGAATATGCTAACTTCAAAGGCCCAGATGGCTTTTAGGCCTAGTGTGAATTTCTTCCCCTTGTGGTTAGGGATTGCCTTGGGGAAAAATGCACGTTGCTGTTCTCACGATTAGTAGAAGCAAGGAACACAGCATAGCAGCAGAATACAATATGGGGTTAGTCATGTCAAGTAGCTACCCTCTACCAGTTACATTACTATAGCTAAGTTACACGTCTGACAGAAATAGGTGCAAATTTTCTGCCCTGTGCAGGGAATCGGACTAGGCGACCCTTGTGGTCCCTTCCAGCTCCGTGTTTCTCTAGTCCCCTCGTGGCCCTGTGACTCAGCAGCAGGTGCTGATCTCTGCATGACGGTTTGTGTTTTCTAGGCAGCCGCCCACTCAGCCAGCAGAGCTCGACGTGGTCCAGGGAAGGGAGAGCTTAGCCAGCTATGAACACACGCAGGTAAGGTGGCAAAGGGGCGGGGGAGGCGCTGGGTCAACATCCATGGAGTCCAGCATCCTGCTTCCCACAAAGACCTCCAGATGGTCCCTCCCGCTCCCCGAAGCTCCCAGGCAAAGCACTGAAATGGCATCATCCCCCCTTCTGCTCTGGGCCCAGTATCAGTTCTGTCTTGGAGAAGGGAGGTTCCATTTCCTGAGTCTGTGGTATCTAGTAGACAGCTGAGGATACGTGAGTGACTAAGTTAAGAACATGAGAATGTCAGAGCAGCCCTGCTGGAACACACCAGTGATCCGACTACTCCAGCCTCCTGTCTCACACAGGGGCCAGCCAGTTCCTCTGGAGGGCCAACAACAGGGCAGAGAGGCCGAGGCCTTCCCCTGAGAAAAGCCCTGCTGGGTCAGATCAGGGAGGGTCCATCTAGTCCAGCCTTCTGTCTCACACAGGGGCCAGCCAGTTCCTCTGGAGGGCCAGCAAGAGGGCAGAGAGGCTGAGGCCTTCCCCTGATGTTGCCTCCTGGCCTCTCTGCTCACTTCTTCAGATATATAAATTGAACCCCAGTTGCAATCCAAAGAATGTAAGATGAATAAATTTTTATGTATAAGTCTGAGAGCCAGTTTGGTGTAGTGGTTAAGTGTGCGGACTCTTACCTGGGAGAACCGGGTTCAATTCCCCACTCTTCCACTTGCAGCTGCTGGAATGGCCTTGGGTCAGCCATAGCTCTCACAGGAGTTGTCCTTGAAAGGGCAGCTGCTGTGAGAGCCCTCTCAGCCCCACCTACCTCACAGGATGGTTAAGTGTGCGGACTCTTATCTGGGAGAACCGGGTTTGATTCCCCACTCCTCCACTTGCAGCTGCTGGAATGGCCTTGGGTCAGCCATAGGTCTGGCAGAGGTTGTCCTTGAAAGGGCAGCTTCTGGGAGAGCTCTCTCAGCCCCACCTACCTCACAGGGTGTCTGTTATGGGGGAGGAAGATAAAGGAGATTGTAAGCCGCTCTGAGTCTCTGATTCAGAGAGAAGGGCGGGATATAAATATGCTGTCTTCTTCTTTATGAGCTCCAGAGAGCTCAGATCAACATATAAAAGTTCTTCCTTTCTATCCTCACCATAGCCCTGTGAAGTCATCAGGCTAATGGCCTCACGTCCTCGAGAGAGAGAGAATTGCATGTCCGCAGGAGGATTTGGACCTGGTCCTTTGAGCCTTAATCTAGCACTTTAACTACTGTGCCACACTGCCTTTTAATTGCAATATGGAGTCACTAAGCCCAGTGTGGTTTGCTAGAATGTTGGACTAGGAGAAGAGGATCTGAGTTATAATTCCCACTCTCTTGTGAAGCTCGCTCAGATCCATGGGCCGCTCACTTTCTCTCAGCCTTGCCTACCTTGCAGGGGTGCCGTAAGGATAAAATGAGCAAGGGAGAACAACGTACTGTCTCCCAGAGCTCTTTCGCAGAGAACCGGGATGTGCATTAAATGTTTTATTTACAAGCTCAATCCTCTCCCTCTCCTGTGGGGGAGTACATGTAGTTAAGTAGTAGTTAGAGGTTGTATGTAGTAATGTGTATTTTGTTTAGTGTTTCTTTGTATTAGTGTTTAGTGTTTAGTGTTTTTTGTCTTAGTGTTTTTTGTTTTAGTGCTCTCTTGTTTCTGTGTTTTGTTTTGTTTTGTATCTTGTTTTTCTTAATAAACTTAAAACTTTTCTTATAAAAAAAAAAATGTGATTCTTGCTTTGGGATGGGCCTGTTCAGCCTGGTAACTGTGGTGTCCCCCCTTTCCAGGCTGTCGTTCAGCCGGTGAGTGGCGCTGGTTCAGAGCACAGCAAGCCCATGGAGAAGACGGAGACCCTCTTCAGCCAGGAGAGGGACCCCCATTTTGCTGAAATCTATAGCAGCATCAGCACAGGTGAGAACATAAGAACATAAGAGAAGCCCTGTTGGATCAGGCCAATGGCCCATCCAGTGCAACACTCTGTGTCACACAGTGGCCAAAAATTTATATATATATATATATACACACACACACACACATATATATATATATACACACTGTGGCTAATAGCCACTGATGGACCTCTGCTCCATATTTTTATCTAACCCCATCTTGAAGCTGGCTATGCTTGTAGCCGCCACCACCTCCTGTGGCAGTGAATTCCACGTGTTAATCACCCTTTGGGTGAAGAAGGACTTCCTTTTATCCATTCTAATCCAAATGCTCAGCAATTTCATTGAATGCCCATAAGTTCTCGTATTGTGAGAAAGGGAGAAAAGGACTTCTTTCTCTGCCTTCTCTATCCCATGCATAATCTTGTAAACCTCTATGATGTCACCCTGCAATCGATGTTTCTCCAAGCTAAAGAGCCCCAAGCATTTTAACCTTTCTTCATAGGGAAAGTGTTCCAAACCTGTAATCATTCTAGTTGCCCTTTTCTGCACTTTTTCCAATGCTATAATATCCTTTTTGAGGTGCGGTGACCAGAATTGCACACAGTATTCCAAATGAGACCGCACCATCGATTTATACAGGGGCATTATGATACTGGCTGATTTGTTTTCAATTCCCTTCCTAATAATACCGAGCATGGCGTTGGCCTTTTTTATTGCAATCGCACAATGTCTTGACATTTTCAGTGAGTTATCTACCACGACCCCAAGATCTCTCTCTTGGTCAGTCTCAGCCAGTTCACACCACATCAACTTGTATTTGTAGCTGGGATTCTTGGCCCCAATGTGCATAGGAACCTCAGAAGAGCCCTGCTGAGTCAGACCAGTGAGGGTCCATCTAGTCCAGCCTCCTGCCTCACATATTGGCCAACCAGTTCTTTTGGAGGGCCAACAACAGGGCAGAGAGGCTGAGGCCTTCCCCTGAGAAGAACATCAGAAGAGCCCTGCTGGGTCAGACCAGGGAGGGTCCATCTAATCCAGCCTCCTGTCTCACACAGTGGCCAGCCAGTTCCTCTGGAGGGCCAACAACAGGGCAGAGAGACTGAGGCCTTCCCCTGAGAAGAACATCACAAGAGCCCTGCTGGGTCAGACCAGGGAGGGTCCATCTAGTCCAGCCTATCTCACACAGTGGCCAGCCAGTTCCTCTGGAGGGCCATCAACAGGGCAGAGAGGCTGAGGCCTTCTCCTGAGAAGAACTTCAGAAGAGCCCTGCTGAGTCAGACCAGTGAGGGTCCATCTAGTCCAGCCTCCTGCCTCACATATTGGCCAACCAGTTCTTCTGGAGGGCCAACAACAGGGCAGAGAGGCTGAGGCCTTCCCCTGAGAAGAACATCACAAGAGCCCTGCTGGGTCAGTTCAATGAGGGTCCATCTAGTCCAGCCTCCTGTCTCACACAGAGGCCAACAACAGGGCAGAGAGGCTGAGGCCTTCGCCTGAGAAGAACCTCAGAAGAACCCTGCTGGGTCAGTTAAGTGAGGGTCCATCTAGTCTAGCCTCCCGTCTCACACAGGAAAGAGAGGCTGAGGCCTTCCCCTGAGAAGAATATCCTAAAAGCCTTGCTGGAACAGACCAGTGGTCCATGTAATCCAACATCCTGTCTCACACAGTGGCCAACCAGTTCCTTTGAAGGGCCAATAGCAACGAATAGAGGTTGAGGCCTTCATAAGAACATTCTAAGACCCCTGTTGGATCAGACCAGTGAGGGTCCATCCAGTCCAGCCTCCTGTCTCACTCAGTGGCCAACCAGTTCGTCTGAAGAGCCCATAACGGCAGAGAGGCTGTGGCCTTCCCCTGAGAAGAACATCAGAAGAGCCCTGCTGGATCAGACTAGTGAGGGTCCATCTAGTCCAGCCTCCTGTCTCACACAGTGGCCAGCCAGTTCCTCTGCAGGGCCAACCACAGGGCAGAAAGGCTGAGGCCTTCCCCTGAGAAGTACATCAGAAGAGCCCTGCTGGGTCAGACCAGGGAGGGTCCATCTAGTCCAGCCTCCTGTCTCACTCAGTGCCCAACCAGTTCCTCTGAAGAGCCCATAACAGGGCAGAGAGGCTGTGGCCTTCCCCTGAGAAGAACATCAGAAGAGCCCAGCTGGATCAGACTAGTGAGGGTCCATCTAGTCCAGCCTCCTGTCTCACACAGTGGCCAGCCAGTTCCTCTGCAGGGCCAACCACAGGGCAGAAAGGCTGAGGCCTTCCCCTGAAAAGAGCATCAGAAGAGCCCTGCTGGGTCAGACCAGGGAGGATCCATCTAGTCCAGCCTCCTGTCTCACACAGTTGCCAGCCAGTTCCTCTGGAGGGCCAACAACAGGGCAGAGAGGCCGAGGCCTTCACCTGAGAAGAACAACAGAACAGCCCTGCTGGGTCAGACCAGGGAGGGTCCATCTAGTCCAGCCTCCTGTCTCACAGGGGGGCCAACCAGTTCCTCTGGAGGGCCAACAATAGGGCAGAGAGGCCAAGGCCTTCCCCTGAGAAGAACATCAGAAGAGCCCTGCTGGGTGAAACCAGTGAGGGTCCATCTAGTCCAGCTTCCTGTCTCACTCAGTGGCCAACCAGTTCCTCTGGAGGGCCAACAACAGGGCAGAGAGGCCGAGGCCTTCCCCTGAGAAGAACTAGAAGAGCCCTGCTGGGTCAGACCAGGGAGGGTCCATCTAGTCCAGCCTCCTGTCTCACAGAGGGGCCAACCAGTTCCTCTGGAGGGCCAACAACAGGGCAGAGAGACCAAGGCCTTCCCCTGTGAAGAATATCAGAAGAGCCCTGCTGGGTAAAACCAGTGAGGGTCCATCTAGTCCAGCCTCCTGTCTCACACAGTGGCCAGCCAGTTCTTCTGGAGGGCCAACAACAGGGCAGAGGCCGAGGCCTTCCCCTGAGAAGAACATCAGAAGAGCCCTGCTGGGTCAGACCAGGGAGGGTTCATCTAGTCCAGCCTCCTGTCTCACACAGTGGCCAACCAGTTCCTCTGGAGGGCCAACAACAGGGCAGAGAGGCCGAGGCCTTCCCCTGAGAAGAACATCAGAAGAGCCCTGCTGGGTCAAACCAGTGAGGGTCCATCTAGTCCAGCCTCCTGTCTCACTCAGTGGCCAACCAGTTCCTCTGGAGGGCCAACAACAGGGCAGAGAGGCGGAGGCCTTCCCCTGAGAAGAACATCAGAAGAGCCCTGCTGGGTCAGACCAGGGAGGGTCCATCTAGTCCAGCCTCCTGTCTCACACAGTGGCCAGCCGGTTCCTCTGGAGGGCCAACAACAGGGCAGAGAGGCCGAGGCCTTCCCCTGAGAAGAACATCAGAAGAGCCCTGCTGGGTCAGACCAGGGAGGGTTCATCTAGTCCAGCCTCCTGTCTCTCAGAGGGGCCAACCAGTTGCTCTGGAGGGCCAACAACAGGGCAGAGAGGCCGAGGCCTTCCCCTGAGAAGAACACCAGAAGAGCCCTGCTGGGTCAGACCAGGGAGGGTCCATCTAGTCCAGCCTCCTGTCTCACAGAGGGGCCAACCCTTTCTTCTGGAGGGCCAACAACAGGGCAGGGAGGCCGAGGCCTTCCCCTGAGAATAACATCAGAAGAGCCCTGCTGGATCAAACCAGTGAGGGTCCATCTAGTCCAACCTCTCGTCTCATACAGTGGCCAGTCAGTTCCTCTGGAGGGCCAACAACAGGGCAGAGAGAAGAACATCAGAATTCTTCCCCTGAGAAGATCATCAGAACAGCCCTGCTGGGTCAGACCAGGGAGGGTCCATCTAGTCCAGCCTCCTGTCTCACACAGTGGCCAGCCAGTTCCTCTGGAGGGCCAACCACAGGGCAGAGAGGCTGAGGCCTTCCCCTGATATTGCCTCCTGGCTCTGGGATTCAGTGGATCAGTGCCTCTGGATGTGGATCTTCCCCTCAGCCACCAGGGCTACTAGCCACTGATAGGCTGTTCCTCCATTAATGTGTCTCATACCCTTTTCTTCTTTTCCTTTGGACATCGCTACATCCTCTGAAAGAGAAGTAAAATTTGCTTTTGTCTGTCCTGACCCTACCTCCCATCAGCTTCATTGGATGTCTCGAGTTCGTTTCATTCCTCAGCTGAAAAATCCCAGACTCTTCAATCTTGCCTTCTAGGGAAAGTGCTCCAGCCCCTTAAATCAGGAGTGGCTAACGGTAACTCTCCAGATGTTTTTTTTGCCTACCCATCAGCTCCAGCCAGCATGGCCAATGGCTGGGGCTGATGGGAGTTGTAGGCAAAAAACATCTGGATAGCTACCGTTGGCCACCCCTGCCTTAAATCACCTCAGTTGGCTTCCTCTGTACTGTTTCCATGTCTCCAATGTCTCCTTCATTTTATAACATCTGTGCCTTATATATTACCCTAACTTCACCCAGTTTTCCAGGCAGATCTGACAGATTGGAGAGCCAGTTTGGTGTAGTGGTTAAGTGTGTGGACTCTAATCTGGGAGAACCGGGTTTGATTCCCCACTCCTCCACTTGCACCTGCTGGCATGGCCTTGGGTCAGCCATAGCCCTGGCAGAGGTTGTCGTTGAATGGGCAGCTGCTCTGAGAGCCCTCTCCAGCCCCACCAACCTCACAGCATGTCTGTTGTGGGGGAGGAAGGGAAAGGAGATTGTGAGACACTCTGAGACTCTTCGGAGTGGAGGGCGGGATATAAATCCAATATCTTCATCTACCTCACAGGGTGTCTGTTGTGGGGGAGGAAGGGAAAGGAGATTGTGAGCCGCTCTGAGTCTCTTCGAAGTGGAAGGTGGGATATAAATCCAATATCTTCATCTACCTCACAGGGTGTCTGTTGTGGGGGAGGAAGGGAAAGGAGATTGTGAGCCGCTCTGAGACTCTTCGGAGTGGAGGGGGGATATAAATCCACTATTTTCATCTACCTCACAGGGTGTCTGTTGTGGGGGAGGAAGGGAAAGGAGATTGTGAGCCGCTCTGAGACTCTTCAGAGTGGAGGGGGGATATAAATCCAATATCTTCATCTACCTCACAGGGTGTCTGTTGTGGGGGAGGAAGGGAAAGGAGATTGTGAGCCGCTCTGAGACTCTTCAGAGTGGAGGGGGGATATAAATCCAATATCTTCATCTACCTCACAGGGTGTCTGTTGTGGGGGAGGAAGGGAAAGGAGATTGTGAGCTGCTCTGAGACTCTTCAGAGTGGAGGGGGGATATAAATCCAATATCTTCATCTACCTCACAGGGTGTCTGTTGTGGGGGAGGAAGGGAAAGGAGATTGTGAGCCGCTCTGAGACTCTTCAGAGTGGAGGGGGGATATAAATCCAATATCTTCATCTACCTCACAGGGTGTCTGTTGTGGGGGAGGAAGGGAAAGGAGATTGTGAGCCGCTCTGAGTCTCTTCGGAGTGGAAGGTGGGATATAAATCCAATATCTTCATCTACCTCACAGGGTGTCTGTTGTGGGGGAGGAAGGGAAAGGAGATTGTGAGCCGCTCTGAGACTCTTCGGAGTGGAGGGGGGATATAAATCCAATATCTTCATCTACCTCACAGGGTGTCTGTTGTGGGGGAGGAAGGGAAAGGAGATTGTGAGCCGCTCTGAGACTCTTCAGAGTGGAGGGGGGATATAAATCCAATATCTTCATCTACCTCACAGGGTGTCTGTTGTGGGGGAGGAAGGGAAAGGAGATTGTGAGCTGCTCTGAGACTCTTCAGAGTGGAGGGGGGATATAAATCCAATATCTTCATCTACCTCACAGGGTGTCTGTTGTGGGGGAGGAAGGGAAAGGAGATTGTGAGCCGCTCTGAGTCTCTTCGGAGTGGAAGGTGGGATATAAATCCAATATCTTCATCTACCTCACAGGGTGTTTGTTGTGGGGGAGGAAGGGAAAGGAGATTGTGAGCCACTCTGAGACTCTTCGGAGTGGAGGGCGGGATATAAATCCAATATCTTCATTTACCTCACAGGGTGTCTGTTGTGGGGGAGGAATGTAAAGGAGATTGTGAGCCGCTCTGAGAGTCTTCCGAGTGGAGGGTGGGATATAAATCCAATATCATCATCTTCTTCTTCTGTTAGATCAGTGGTCCCCAACCTTTTTGGCACCAGGGACCGTCCAGCCTGCCTGTCACAGTCCCAGGGCCGGCAGGGTGGCGGAACGGAGTTGGCCTCCCCTGTGCTGCGCAGCCTTCCTCCCCCCCCCCCCCCACGGCACCTCCTTCTCCCTTCGTTTTTATGATGTTAAGCCAGGGAAAGCGGCTTCTGGGCTCTTTGAAAGCTCACTCCTCCACGCTGCTAATCATCTGATCCACGGGGGAAACCAGGGCGGCTATTGACCCGCTGAACAAATGGCACTGCCCTTTCCTCCAGAACCGCTTGTTCAGCAATCGCTGGTCACTGCTGCCTTGGAGGTGTGTGTGAGCTTTTAAAGTTGGTGATCCTATCACCTCTCAGCCGCCTCCTCTCAAGGCTAAACATCCCCAGCTCCTTCAACCTTTCCTCATAGGACTTGGTCTCCAAATGCCTCAGTGTCTTCCTACAATGCCACGTTGGGGAGATAGAATCATAGAGTTGGAAGGGACCCCCAGGGTCATCTAGTCCAACCCCTGCACAATGCTGGAAACTCACAAACACCTCCCCCTAAATTCACAGGATCTTCATTGCTGTCAGATGGCCATCTAGCCTCTGTTGAAAAATCTCCAAGGAAGGAGAGCCCACCACCTCCCAAGGAGGAAGCCTGTTGCACTGAGGGACCGCTCTAACGGGCAGGAAGTTCTTCCTGAGGTTGAGCCGGAAACTCTTTATTTAATTTCAACCCATTGGTTCTGGTTCTCCATTCTGCGGCCACAGAAAACAATTCCACACCATCCTCCATATGACAGCCCTTCATGGACTTGAAGATGGTGATCCTATCACCTGTCAGCCACCTCCTCTCCAAGCTAAACATCCCCAGCTCCTTCAACCTTTCCTCATAGGATTTGGTCTCCAGACCCATCACCGTCTTCCTACAATGCCATCCCCCCCCCCACTGCCCCTGTGACCTTCCTGTGGTTTTTTAAAGACCTTCTACAGTGAGCACTATAGTGGTACCACGGAGATGTACTGGCTCAGTGAAGTCCAGGTCCTATGAGGAAAGGCTGAGGGTGTCTGTGGCCCCTTCTAACTCTATGGTTCTCCCTTTGAACAAAAACCTCTCTCTAACCAAATGCCTGTTTGTCTTTCTCTCTTGCAGACCAGACGAAAGCCATCTCGTCCAGCTCCATGCCTGCCAGCCAGTCTCTCTTCTCCCAGGGAAACGCGTTCAACGCGTCACGGCCAGCTGAGAACTTCAGGTGACGTCGGGACGTTCCTCGCCTCCCCTCAGCCTGCTGAGGCTTCTCTGCGTCCCACCTTTTGGAGGCTTCTCCTTCTCCTCCCTCTTCTTTTCCTCTTCCTTCTCCTCCTCCGTCTCCTCCCACTTTTTTCCTCCTCCTCCTTCTTCTCCTTCTCCTCCTCCTTCTCCTTATGCTCCTCCTCCTTCTTCTCCTCCTCCGTCTCCTCCCACTTTTTTCCTCCTCCTCCTCCTTCATCTCCTTCTCCTGCTCCTCCTCCGTCTCCTCCCACTTTTTTCCTCCTCCTCCTTCTTCTCCTCCTTCTCCTTATGCTCCTCCTCCTTCTTCTCCTTCTCCTACTCCTCTTCCTCCTCCTCCTTCTCCTCCTCCTTCTCCTTATGCTCCTCCTCCTTCTCCTCCTTCTTCTCCTTATGCTCCTCCTCCTTCTTCTTCTTCTCCTTCTTTTCCTCCTCCTCCTTCTCCTTATGCTCCTCCTCCTCCTTCTTCTCCTTCTTCTTGTTCTCCTTATGCTCCTTCTCCTTCTCCTCCTCCTTCTTCTTGTTCTCCTTATGCTCCTCCTTCTTCTTCACCTCCTTCTTCTCCTTCTCCTCCTCCATCTCCTTCTCCTCCTCCTTCTTCTTGTTCTCCTTATGCTCCTCCTTCTTCTTCACCTCCTTCTCTTCCTCCTCCTTCTCTTCCTCCTCCTCCTCCTTCTTCTCTTTCTCCTCCTCCTTCTCCTCCTTCTTCTCCTCCTCCTCCTTCTCCTTATGCTTCTCCTCCTCCTTCTTCTTCTCCTCCTCCTCCTTCTCCTCCTCCTCCTCTTTTGCAGTGCAGGAATTCCATCATTCCCGGGGCTGTCCAGTCTCACAGTCCTGCATAGATTTACTAAAACCAACAGTTAAGTGAAACTCAGAAGGGTAATTGACTGATTTCTGAAAGTCATCCTGGGTTAAAACGGAAGAGGTCGAAGGTAGATCATGTCCAAGTTGGCCTTCTGCTGCCTTTGGGGCTTCCTCCCACACTGGGCAGCCCATGGGCCAGCTCTGAAGGCCGCTGTCTTCTTCCTGGTGCAGGAGCAGTGCCATGGTGCCCCCCGTGAACGTCATCCAGCAGCCAACGACGCAGCAGCCGACGTCAGCGGGTCAGATTCTGGCCCAGATCTCTTGCCACTCCAATCCCAGCCAGGTCTCCAGTGCCAACTGGGCTTCAGGAACACGCCCGTCTTTCGCAGCCCAAGTAATCTTGAGTTCTGCTCTTGAGATATCACTTCTGTGGGGGTTTTTTAAAAAAAATTGTTTGCATGGGGTTTTTTTTGGGGGGGGGAATGCAGTGGCAGTGGTCGTTTGAGTTGCATTCCGAATACCCCCAAACTTAGGAGGAGGAGGGAGACTGTGGCGCAGCATTAGAGAATCCACTTGGTAAGCAGAAGGTCCCAGATTCAATCCTCGGAAGCATCTCCAGTGAAAAGGACCAGGCAGGAGGTGATGGGAAAGACCTCAGCCTGAGACCCTGGAGATCCATGGAGAGGGGCAATAGCTGGAGATCCATGGAGAGGGGCAATAGCTCAGTGGCAGAGCCTCTGCTTGGCATGCAGAAGGTCCCAGGTTCAATCCCCGGCCTCTCCACTTGGAAGGACCAGGTAGGAGGTGATGGGAAAGACCTCAGCCTGAGACCCGGGAGAGTTATGGAGAGGGGCCATAGCTCAGTGGCAGAGCCTCTGCTTGGCATGCAGAAGGTCCCAGGTTCAATCCCCGGCATCTCCAGTTAAAAGGACCAGGCAGGAGGTGATGGGAAAGAACTCAGCCTGAGACCCTGGAGAGCCATTGATGGGGGCCATAGCTCAGTGGCAGAGCCTCTGCTTGGCATGCAGAAGGTCCCAGGTTCAATCCCTGGCCTCTCCACTTAAAAGGACCAGGTAGGAGGTGATGGGAAAGACAGCCTGAGACCCGGGAGAGTTATGGAGAGGGGCCGTAGCTCAGTGGCAGAGCCTCTGCTTAGCATGCAGAAGGTCCCAGGTTCAATCCCCGGCATCTCCAGCTGAAAGGAGCAGGCAGGAGGTGATGGGAAAGACCTCAGCCTGAGACCCTGGAGAGCCATGGAGAGGGGCCATAGCTCAGTGGCAGAGCCTCTGCTTGGCATGCAGAAGGTCCCAGGTTCAATCCCTGGCATCTCCAGTTAAAAGGAGCAGGCAGGAGGTGATGGGAAAGACCTCGGCCTGGGATGCTGGAGAGCTGCTGCAGAATTAGCAGTCTAAAGTGAGTGTTTGCCCAGACCTAGATGGCCCAGGCTATTACCAACTGCTCCAATCTTGGAAGCTCAGCAGGCTCAACTCTGGTTAGTATTTGGAGGGGAGGCCACCAAGGAAGTCCACGGTCGCTCCACAGAGGCAGGCGATGGCCAGCCACCTCTGAACGGCTCTTTCCTTGAAAACTCTATGGCAGCGGTGGCCACACTTGCTCAGCCGCCCTGAGACACTTAGGTGAGAAGGGCGGGGTATAAATCTTAATATAAATAAATAAATAAATAACATAAGAGCCACACAGAATAAATGTCAGATGTTTGAGAGCCGTGAGACACGAACATTGGATGATTGAGAGCCACAAGACACAGGAAGGGAAGGATGGAAGGAAGGAAGGAAATAGATGGGGAGGTAGAAAGAAAGCAGCTTTAAATGCATTTCCCAAGCTGCCAGCTGGCTCGGTTTGGAGAAGTGATTTAAAGAGACAGTTGCCTTCTCCAACCCAGGTGATGGGGGCTTTGAGAGCCGCACAATATGTGTGTTTGGCCACCTCTGCTCTGCAGTGTCATCTCAACTCTTCGGCCCCTTGACGTCACTCTTCCCCCAAGTGAACGTTCAGCGGGCGTGAGCTCAAGGAGATTTTGGTTTAGCATTTGCTGTGTAATCTCTTTCATCTGTTTTATTAATGACTTAAGTGGCCCAATCCCCAGCATCTCCAGTTTAAAGGAGCAGGCAGGAGGTGTTGGGAAAGACCTCAGCCTGAGACCCTGGAGAGCCATGGAGAGGGGCCATAGCTCAGGGGCAGAGCCTCTGCTGGGCATGCAGAAGGTCCCAGGTTCAATCCCCTCCATCCCCAGTTAAAAGGTCAGGCAGGAGGTGATGGGACTTAAGTGGCCCTGAGCTCTCTAAGGGAGAAGGCAGCTAGTATTCTTCTAAGCCCGCTTTGGGGGAGGCATTCCCACACGTAGGAGGGAAATCCTCTTGCGTGAGTGTTTTAGCAGAACTCGTGCTCTTGGGGAAGGAATGCGTCTCTGAAAGGTGTGCTTTCCTGAAGGTGTTTGGTGTTTTTTTGTAAAATCCCACCGTCTGGTATTCCCGATTCACATTTTATCTGCTAATTAACCTGCCAACTCCAGCTGTGTCTTGAATATGTGACGGTCCTCCTGAGAGTTTTCTTCCCCCCCTTCTTGCAATTGCAGCCGGTGGCTTCCCAGGCGGTGAAGACACGGCCTCCGTCCTTCGCCATGGGCGCCTTCCAGGGCACCCCGTCCTCTTTCAGTCCAATGTCGACGCCCGTTTCCACTGCCTCGCCAGGCGCAGCGGCCTACCCGAGCCTCGCCAACCGAAGTGCCGGCTTTGGTAAATGTCTCTGGCTTTGCTCAGCGTTGCAAGCGGCGTTGGAAGGGCAGCCCTCCCTTCTCCCCTTGCGGGGCTGTAACTCCTCATTTGTTATGAGGGCTGGATCAGAAATAAATGAGACCTCTCAGCTCCTGGGTTGCCTCTTTTCTTTGGGGGGGGGGGTGGTAGAAGGGAAGGTGCCTGGGGTCAGATCTGTATCTCTAGACCTGTACCTCTAGCCAGTTTGGTGCAGTGGTGAAGTGTGCAGACTCTTATCTGGGAGAACTGGTTTGATTCCCCACTCCTCCACTTGCAGCTGCTAGCATGGCCGTAGCTCTGGCAGAGGTTGTCCTTGAAAGGGCAGCTGCTGTCAGAGCTCCCTCAGCCCCATCCACCTCGTAGGGTGCCTGTTGGGGGAGAGGAAGGGAAAGGAGATTGTAAGCCGCTCTGAGGCTCTGTCCTTGAAAGGGAAGCTTCTGGGAGAGCCCTCTCCAGCCCCACCCACCTCACAGGGTGTCTTGTGGGGGAGGAAGGTAAAGGAGACTGTAGGCCACTCTGAGACTCTGTCCTTGAAAGGGCAGCTGCTGTGAGAGCCCTCTCAGCTCCACCCACCTCACAGGGTGTCCGTTGTGGGGGAGGAAGGTAAAGGAGATTGTAGGCCGCTCTGCGACTCTACGGAGTGGAGGGCGGGATATAAATCCAATATCTTCATCTACCACACAGGGTGTCTGTTGTGGGAGAGGAAGGGAAAGGAGATTGTAAGCCGCTCTGAGACTCTGTCCTTGAAAGGGAAGCTTCTGGGAGAGCCCTCTCAGCCCCACGCACCTCACAGGGTGTCTGTTGTGGGGAGGAAGGGAAAGGAGATTGTACGCCGCTCTGAGACTCTGTCCTTGAAAGGGCAGCTGCTGTCAGAGCTCCCTCAGCCCCACGCACCTCACAGGGTGTCTGTTGTGGGGAGGAAGGGAAAGGAGATTGTAGGCCGCTCTGAGACTCTTCAGAGTGGAGGGCGGGATATAAATCCAATATCATCTTCTTCTTTTTCTTCAACAGTGGAAAAGAGCCAGAGTCCAGAAGCACTTTAAAGACTAGCAAAATTTGTGGCAGGGGTTGAGTTTCCGTGAGTCATTCACGAAAGTCCCTCCCCTGGCACAAATCTCCTTAGTCTTTAAAGTGCTTCTGGGCTCCGGGTCTTTCCCACAGACGCAGACAGACTCACAGGGCAAACTGTCTTGAACTAGACCTGCGCGTCATCCCGTCTCCTTGCTTCTCTGTCTCGCAGCTGGAGAGAGCGGGCAGGCCTCCTCCCAGTTCCAGCCACGGACAGCAGAGGGCGTCGGCGTGTGGCCGCAGTGGCAAGGCCAGCACCACGGTCCAGGGGCGGGCGAGCCACACCTCCCGCAGCAGTCAAGCCAGCCGGAAGTCTTCCCGGTACGCCCGCTTTGCCTTTGCTTTCCCCGCCCCTCCCGAGGCACTTTCTTACGTTCCTGTTTCACGTTGACCTATCCTGTGGGTTTGTGGAAGACTGAGAATTTGGACTGGAACTGAACTCTGTCCAGTCCACTGAGGCGAATGCCACAGTTTCAGAGATCTTTAGCCTCAAGAAAGCAGGTTCTGGATCCTAGGTCATTGGAGCACTAGTTAGTGATCAGCGGCACCTGCGTTATGCTCATCTGTTTTGTGCTGCCTTTGGACTGGATATTGTTCTTTGCTCTCCTACCAGTGTGGATCAGGCTTCTCCAGTCCAGCACTCTGTGTCACACAGTGGCCAAAACCCAGGGGCCATCAGAAGGTCCACCAGTGGGGCCAGAACTCCAGAAGCCCTCCCACTCTTGCCCCCTATGTGCTGAAATACAGCGCATCATTGCCCCAGGTAGTGTGTTCCATCTAGACCATTGTGGAAAATAGCCACTCATGGATCTCAGCTCCATATAAGAATATAAGAGATGCCATGTTGGATCAGGCCAATGGCTCATCCAGTCCAACACTCTGTGTCACATAAGAACACAAGAGAAGCCATGTTGGATCAGGCCAGTGGCCCCTCCAGTCGAACACTCTGTGTCACATAAGAACACAAGAGAAGCCATGTTGGATCAGGCAAGTGGCCCATCCAGTCCAACACTCTGTGTCACATAAGAACACAAGAGAAGCCATGTTGGATCAGGCCAAAGGCCCCTCCAGTCCAACACTCTGTGTCACATAAGAACACAAGAGAAGCCATGTTGGATCAGGCCAATGGCTCATCCAGTCCAACACTCTGTGTCACATAAGAACACAAAAGAAGCCATGTTGTATCAGGCCAATGGCCCATCCAGTCCAGCACTCTGTGTCACATAAGAACACAAGAGAAGCCATGTTGGATCAGGCCAAAGGCCCCTCCAGTCCAACACTCTGTGTCACATAAGAACACAGGAGAAGCCCTGTTGGACCAGGCCAATGGCTCATCCAGTCCACATTCTGTGTCACACAGTGGCCAAAACCCAGGGGCCACCAGGAGATCCAGCAACAGGGCCAGAACTCCACAAACGCTTCTCCCGTTGCCCCTCAGGCACCAAGAATACAGAGCCCCACTGCCCCAGACAGAGTGTTCCATCTAGACCCTTGTGGTGAATAGCTAGTCATGGACCTCAGCTCCATATAAGAACATAAGAGATGCCATGTTGGATCTGGCCAATGGCCCTTCCAGTCCAACACTCTGTATTACATATTGGCCAAAACCCAGGGGCCATCAGGAGGCCCACCAGCAGGGCCAGAACTCCAGAGGCCGTCCCACTCTTGCCCCCCAAGCACCAAGAAGACAGAGAACATAAGATCACAAGAGAAGCCATGTTGGATCAAGGCCAGTGGCCCCTCCAGTCCAACACTCTGTGTCACATAAGAACATAAGAGAAGCCCTTTTGGATCAGGCCAGTGGCCCCTCCAGTCCAACACTCTGTGTCACACAGTAGCCAAAAAACCCAGGTGCCATCAGGAAGTCCATCAGTGGGGCCAGGGCACTAGAAGCCCTCCCACTGTGCCCCCCCGCCCCAAGCACAAGAATACAGAGCATCACTGCTCCAGACAGTTCCATCAATACCCTGTGGCTAATAGCTACTCATGGACCTCCGCTCCGTATAAGAACATAAGGGAAGCCTGTCAGACAATGGAACTTCAAATCAGCCAGACTTCGAGTTGATACAAAGTTTAGGATTTATTTGAGAGTCCATAGCATCTGAAAAGAAGAAAGATTGGAACTGATACAGTGTTGCATACGAGAACATGTCTTAAGGAATTCTACATCAATGCTTGCTATGCAAAAACCCACACATCTAAACGTTGCTAAACATTGATAGGTCGGGGTGCAAGATTTCACACGGGTATTCCTTCTTATCTCTTTGTTATTGCGGCTTCACAGGAATGGCCGAATTGCCAGCCCTGAAGGTGCTTATCTTCAAAGGAAGGTATCTTTTGTTAGGTTCAGGGAAAGGAATGTTCACACCAACTAACACTTTGTGGCCTCTTCTTTGATATGCAACAGGTTTTCTCCGGGTTAGTAACAAGGCTAGGAAAATGGAGTCAGTAAGGCTAAGAATTTACTGTAATATTCCAGTGTCTGACAAAGCCATGTTGGGTCAGGCCAATGGCTGACCCAACATTCTGTGTCACACAGTGGCCAAAATTCAGGGGCCATCAGGAGGTCCACTAGCAGGGTCAGAACACCAAAAGCCTTCCCACTCTTGCCCCCTAAGTGCCGAAAATACAGAGCATCCCTGCCCCAGATAGAATGTTCCGTCTATCCCTTGTGACTAAGAGCCACTGATGGACCTCTGTTCCATATCTTCATCCGATCCCCTCTTGAAGCTTTCTGTGCTTGTAGCAGGATCGGCCCTGGTTAGTTCTTGGATGGGAGACAACCAAGGAAGTCCAGAGTCGCTATGCAGGAGCGGGCAACAGCAAACCATCTCTGTCCCTCTCTTGCCTTGAAAACCCTTGGGGGTCACCAGGAACTGAATGCAACTTGAGGGCACTTTGCGTCACCACCAGTCCAGTCGGACAGGCTTCTTGAGCGAATTTGGGACAGTTTCTCTCTCTTTCAACCAAACCTACCCCTTGCAGGGTTTATAGTGAGGATAAAACGGGGGGGAAGGGATAACCACGTGCACCGCCCTGAGCTTGCAGAAGGAGGAGGTATAGACGGAACTCTCTGTCTGGGGCAGTGATGCTCTGTCGTCTTGGTGCTTGGGAGGGGCAACAGTGCGAGGACTTCTAGTGTCCTGGCCCCACTGATGGACCTCCTGATGGCGCTTGGGTTTTTATGGCCACTGTGTGACTCAGAGTGTTGGACTGGATGGGCCACTGGCCTGATCCAACATGGCTTCTCTTATGTTCTTATGTGACACAGAGTGTTGGACTGGAGGGGCCACTGGCCTGATCCAACATGGCTTCTCTTATGTTCTTATGTGACACAGAGTGTTGGACTGGAGGGGCCATTGGCCTGATCCAACAGGGCTTCTCTTCTGTTCTTATGTGACACAGAGTGTTGGACTGGATGGGCCATTGACCTGATCCAACATGGCTTCTCTTATGTTCTTATGTGACACAGAGTGTTGGACTGGATGGGCCATTGACCTGATCCAACATGGCTTCTCTGATGTTCTTATGTGACACAGAGTGTTGGACTGGAGGGGCCACTGGCCTGATCCAACAGGGCTTCTCTTCTGTTCTTATGTGACACAGAGTGTTGGACTGGAGGGGCCTTTGGCCTGATCCAACAGGGCTTCTCTTATGTTCTTTTGTGACACAGAGAGTTGGACTGGAGGGGCCACTGGCCTGATCCAACATGGCTTCTCTGATGTTCTTATGTGACACAGAGTGTTGGACTGGAGGGGCCACTGGCCTGATCCAACAGGGCTTCTCTTCTGTTCTTATGTGACACAGAGTGTTGGACTGGAGGGGCCTTTGGCCTGATCCAACAGGGCTTCTCTTATGTTCTTTTGTGACACAGAGAGTTGGACTGGAGGGGCCACTGGCCTGATCCAACATGGCTTCTCTTATGTTCTTATGTGACACAGAGTGTTGGACTGGAGGGGCCACTGGCCTGATTCAACAGGGCTTATGTTCTTATGTGACACAGAGTGTTGGACTGGAGGGGCCACTGGCCTGATCCAACAGGGCTTCTCTTATGTTCTTATGAGACAAGCAATGATATGTAAAAATTTCAAGCCCTGTCAATTCTCCTGCAAATTATTGCACCTTGTGGCTTATGGAGGAGTCATTTAAAATGCGTGAAAACGTCTTGCAGGAGAATTGACAGGGCTTGAAATTTTTACATATCATTGCTTGTCTCATAAGAACATAAGAGAAGCCCTGTTGGATCAGGCCAGTGGCCCCTCCAGTCCAACACTCTGTGTCACATAAGAACATGGCTTCTCTTATGTTCTTAAACTGGAAGGAGGGCGAAAGACAATATCCAGCCCAATGGCAGCACAAAACAGATGAGCATAACACAAGTGCCACTGATTACCGCCTAGGACTCCAATGACCCTGATCCAACATGGCTTCTCTTACGTAATCACGAGGGGGAAGCTGCTACAGATGGACCAGATATGCCAGTTGTCTGCTCTTTTCTCCTGTTTCTCCTCTTTTCTCGCTTTCCCCACTGTCTCCTGTGTTTTCCTAGGATATGCTGTCCATGCTGGGCGACCAGGGGAGCAACTATAACAACGAAGAGTTCCCAGAGCTGAACATGTTCCCCCCTTCTCAGATAAGGAGTGAGAACCGATCGGCAAAGAAAACTGCAGCGGGCCTGTCTCTGTCCCGTGGGAAAGGAAGACGCAGCCGGGTCTCTCTCTCTCTCTGTCTCTCTCTCTCTCTGTCTGTCTCTCTGTTTGTCTCTCTGTCTCTGTCTCTCTGCCTCTGTCTGTCTGTCTGTCTCTGTCTCTCTGTCTGTCTGTCTCTGTCTGTCTGTCTGTCTCTCTCTCTGTCTGTCTCTGTCTCTCTCTCTGTCTGTCTGTCTCTGTCTCTCTGTCTGTCTGTCTCTCTCTGTCTCTGTCTCTCTCTCTCACGACTTCTTGTCAAGACTGCCAAAGTCTTTCTCACTTTGGGAAAGCAGAAGCATCCAGCGAGGGGCTCGCTGACGAAGGACTGATGCATTCCCCAAACGGAAATGGCGTGTCCGGTAAGGCCACCTGACTGGCCGCAGCCTCTTCCTCAACCTGCCCCGGAAGCGTTCGGTTCTCGGAGATGGTTGGACCTGCTCTCCACAGCCGTAGCAGGGGTGTGCTTTTGTCACGCCAGACAGGAGCACAGGCGCTCGGGGTGTGAGCATCAGGGATATTTTAAAAGCTCAATGGGTGTTTCTTTTTAAAGCAACACTTCAACGCCATAACCTTTTTATATATATATATATATATATCTCAAAATTGTATTCTTGTTTATACACATCAGGGAAAGAGGGGGCGTGGTTTGTTCTCCAGTGCTAACCCGTAGCCAAGTCTGTCGCCTGTGACCAGCGAGATGTGAAGAAACTCTGAAGCCACGAGCTCCTTCACCAGTGCACTTGTGCACACGAACACATGAGTACGGAGCCCTTGCATGCAACTCACAACTGCAGCATTATTGAACTGGGGGGGGGCACACCAGCCTGCAAGGGGCCTCGTCCCCCACTGTCCCCCGGGGGCCGCCAGTACCTCCGTCTCCACCGCCGTGTTTCCTTTACAACATCGATGCGCAGAAATGTGGCGCTCTTCAAGATCCCAGGGCAAAAGTGGCTCCCTCGGGAAACAGGAGCGGCTCAGGTGGATAGCCGGGGAAACGTGGGGGCGGGGCAGTTCCAGGGCTTGTCCGCTAAGGGAGGGGGCCCCTCCAAAGTCTCCCATCTCTCCCCCTCCTTCTGGAAACCGCAAGCGAAGGAAGAGGCTGTGGTTTACCTCTCTTTCAGGGGTTTTCAGGGAAACAGCTCTCACCTTTAGCAGGAGACGGGCTTCCCCTGAGTTCTGCCAGAACGCCTGCTCCACAAACTGTACAATCGATGGGGCCGCGCTTAATAGTGGAGACCTCCTCTCCTCTGTTTCCTGTTTGCGCTTGGAGGGGGAGACACGTAGAAGCCATAAAAACGTCCCTGCGACGGTGGGTCGTGCAAAATTTTTGTCTCGAGGACGGCTGCGCGTTGCGGTGGCTCGCTTTCATCGTGTCGCAGTGGGGTGTTCATCGCGTCCCAACGCGAGTGGGGGATGTTCTTTCTCCCCCGATGACGGGTTGGAATCTTGCCCCTCGGCGCAAGGAAGCCCTTCCCCCGATGCGAGATAGTGGAGCAGAAGGGTGCTCCCTTGAACCCGGGGCTCCCCAGACGTTCTGAACCTGTCGGGCACCTTTGGGAATCCTAGCACGGTGCGGTGGTTGCGGCCTCAAAACGGCCGCTGCAGCTTCCCTTCAGTCGCGCAGTGAGGGTTTCTTTTGTGCCGTGCAGCGGCAGCTTCTGCCAGGGCAACGTTTTCAAAAACCTGCCCAGCCAACGAAATCTCCAGCGGCCAGTCAGAAGGCTCACTGGGCAGAATCCCCACTCATTATCTAAAAATGCTCAATGGATGCAAGTGGGCACGTCGCCCACAGGCACTGTGTTGGCCACACACACACAGACACCCCGCGTTAGCCGAACAGAGCTGCAGGAATCCGAGGGATACAATTTTCCTCTGCGTCACAAGTGGAGGCCAATAAAAAGAACCACCTTCCAAGCGCCCAGCTCATTGCCTGCCGTGTCTTTCGACTAAAACGTAGTGGTCCGGTCAAGGCGACAGAAATCTCACGTTCTGCCTCCAAAGCCGAGGAGCCAGCCCTCGCGAGGAAGGGACGAGCTTGGGGGAAAGTCTTCGGGTGGCTGCGTGGCTGAAAACCTCAGGTGTTCTGAATAGCCCTGCGTGTTTGGTTTCTGTTTCTTCAGAACCACTTGTGCAAATTAAAAAATACGTATGCAAATATCCCTATATAGGTATACACGAGCGCGCGCATATATGTATCTTTTGTACTTGCAATTGTGAACGCCTTGGAGGGTGGGGAGTGTCTCAGGAGACACGCAGGTTCAGAGGCAGGGATTCCCCCGCCTGAAAAGGCATTCAGGGTCAGAGAGACAGGACAGCAGCCAATTCAGTCTCTTCCTTCCACTGTTGTTGTTATTGAATTGGATTTTGAACCGTCCTTCCCTGTAAAACAAAAAAAATCAGAAGGGCTTCCAGCTCAACATTAGGAAGAACTTTGTAACCGTTCAAGCGGTTCCTCAGTGGAACAGGCTTCCTCCTTGGGAGGTGGTGGGCTCTCCTTGGAGGTTTCTAAACAGAGGCTGAATGGCCACCTGACAGCAATGAAGATCCTGTGAATTTAGGGGGAGGTATTTGTGGGTTTCCTGCCTTGTGCAGGGGGTTGGACTAGATGACCCTGGAGGTCCCTTCCAACTCTAGGATTCTATGACTGCTAAGAGCGGTTCCTCAGTGGAACAGGCTTCCTCCTTGGGAGGTGGTGGGCTCTCCTTCCTTGGAGGGTTTTCAACAGAGGCTAGATGGCCATCTGACAGCAATGAGGATCCTCTGAATTTAGGGGGAGGTCTTTGTGAGTTTCCTGCTTTGTGCAGGGGGTTGGACTAGATGACCCTGGAGGTCGCTTCCAGCTCTAGGATTCTATGACTGTTAAGAGCGGTTCCTCAGTGGAACAGGCTTCCTCGGGAGGTGGTGGGCTCTCCTTCCTTGGAGGTTTTTCAACAGAAGCTAGATGGCCATCTGACAGCAATGAGGATCCCGTGAATTTAGGGGGAGGTGTTTGTGAGTCTCCTGAATTGTGCAAGAGGTTGGACTAGATGACCCTGGAGGACCCTTCCAACTCTGATTCCTTCCTTCCTTCCAGCTTTCAGACATCTGATGCATGTAAGAACAGGCTTCCTCCTTGGGAGGTGGTGGGCTCTCCTTCTTTGGAGGTTTTCAGCAGAGGCTAGATGGCCGTCTGACAGCACCACAGATCCTGTGAATTTAGGGGGAGGTGTTTGTGAGTTTCCTGCATCGTGCAGGGGTTGGACGTTGACCCTTGGGATCCCTTCCAACTCTGATTCTGTGAAAATGGGGCTCGAGGCGGTGTTCCTTCAAACCCATTTACAAAGTTCAGTTTCTCAAAATCCTAGTATGTGCATTTAAAGTTTACGATCATTAGCTTGTAACAGACAGATGGCAATAAAACTTCCGAGCAGTGGTTCAGGCAGCCATCGGGGCACAGAGTAGCATTGCCTGGTCTCTCGGTTTGGGCCTCTCGGAAAAGGGACAGCTCCTCGCCCTGCAGGGGAGAGCCCCTGCCTTTGGTCCAGCACACCTCTGAGATCCAGTCCATGCTCTGTCGTTCCAGGAGCGCACGAATGCATCCCAGATGGAATTTCTATCTGGCACAGACTTTGTGTCACGTTCTCAGGGTGCAGGCAGGCAGGAGTCCAAACCCAGTCCAAGGTCAAAGTCCAGGAAGTCAAGCAGGAGCCAAGTCACCAAAGCCAAATCGCAAACCGGAATCAGAAGTCAGTGTTCAAAAGCCAAAGGGTCAGGGTGCCAAGGAATTCAAGCAGGTCAGGCTCTGGAATCAGAAAGGAACGTGGATGCAAGCCAGAGAATAGACTTGCTGCTTCCACGAGGTTACCAGGTCCTGGGTGGGAGTTATATGGGAGCCTCAATCATCCTGCTCCCTGGGTGGTAGTGACTCTGCTAGAACTCGGGGCTGAGAGATCTGAAGCATCGGCGTGCCTCACGTCTTCGCTCTGAAAGTTCTTTCCAGAGCCTGCTTCGAACTCTTGCGATGGGAGGAGGAGAGCTTGGAGGAGATGGACTGTCAACAGCCTGGAATGTGGGGAGAGTGATTGATTAATGGGCCAGTTGCTGGTTGTTCGGCTGAGGAACTGGCTGGCAACTCTTCCAGGTCTGTTAACCCTTCCAGCTCTCCCTCGTTAGGGCTCATGACACTTTGCAAAAAAAACCTCAGAGAGCAGTCGCGTTGGTCTGTGGTAGAACAGCTCGGTAAGGGTCCGGGAGCAGCTTAGGGATCAACAGATCTTCAGGGTGTAAGTTTTAAGAGTCAAAATTTCCTTCATCAGATACAAACAGGAACAGAGACCCTCAAAGTCAGGGGTGTCAAACTCTCGTTATGAGGGCCAGATCTGACATAAATGAGACCTTGTTGGGCTGGGCTAGGTGTGTAGCTATTTAAGATTAGGTTGCAGAGATATCAACTTTATAAAGCCACAGATAAGCACAATTAATTTTTTTTTTAAAAAAAAACTTAAAACATTAGTGCAAAGGAAGCTCTGGCTCTTTCCCTTCTTCTCCAGGGGACTTGGCGGGGGGAGGGAAGGAGCCTCAGCCAACAGAAGGAAGAGAGACTTGGCTCAGTAGCTCTGCTGTGCGATTGAGAGAGCCTGGGAAAACTGTCGGAGCGGGAGTAGCAGAGTGAGGGAGATGACTTGCCCGACACAGGGCTTCAGGAAAGAAAATCAGGCAGACACGTGCAACTAGTGCCAAAAGGTGTATTAACATATATACACAACAAGTGCTCTCTTGTGCAGTCTATACAATATCACCTCCACGGACAAAGTGCTTCGCCTAACCACCATCTCACAGGGAGAGACCTGTGTGATGCACACACAGATCATATATAGTCCAAGCGGCCAATCCTGGCCGTGCTGACTCAGCAGATTGCATCACTTGGCTTCTGCCGGCTCAAGCCGGTCTGCTGATCAGGTCACTGTGACCTAGCCTGGTAGCTAGATCACCAGCTGTCATACTGTAGCTGTCAGACTGGGTTTATGTAGATTCTTGCTCCAACACACCTCCTAATCTATTTAAACCCAGTGCACCAAAACACTTTACACAGTTTACATACATGTCCACCAGCAACATTACAGTTCATATTTACGTAGCTCGGAACCCTTTCCGGAATTCGTTCAGGAACTCATCATGATTGTAAAACACATCATCGTGTTCCTGTTCAGCCAGCTCTTTCAGACGCTTGGCTTCAGCCTCCTTCTCCCTTGCCTCGCACTCTGCCACCCAGGCTTTCCATTTCTTAGCCTTTTCTTTTAACATTTCCTCAAATCCGGGTGGGTCTGGATTGACAGTCAGAGTGACATAGGGACACTTGTACCTAGCGGGACGTTGGCCTTGGTGGACATGGCAGATACCCTGGCCCTGTGCTTGGACCAGCTTTGTCTTCTTCGGGTGCTCTGTTCCCACCTCCTGGGCTGGTTGCTCTGCCCCTGTAATTGGGTGTTGAACCTCCTGACTCTCACACTTTACCTCCAGTTCCTGCATTTGAGGCTTTGCCTCCTGACTCTGCTCGTCAGGCTCTGTGCCAGCATTCGGCTCACCTTCTCCAGCCCCACTGGGTGCCACCTCCTGGGCTGGAGTTCTGGGCTGCGCTCCAACATCGTTATCGCTACTTGGCAGCAGGACAAATTGTTTCTGCAAGGAGTGCAACCTTGGCCAGCTGCTTTCTTCATTGAACTGGGCACTCTTACTAAGTGTTATCTTGCTTTTGCTATTGCAGAAACGATAACACCTGGCCCTTGGCTTGTAGCCCAGGAAAATTAGGCTCTCTGCCCGGACATCCCCCTCCCCGCTACTCGTGGAGTGGATGCCAACCCGAGCCCGTGACCCAAAGACTTTTAAAGAACTCAAATCTGGGGTCTTGTTCAACAGTAACCTGTAAGGCACATTTTTCACAGTATTACACCAAACCCTATTTTGCAAAAAAACAGCTGCATGTATGGTTTCTGCCCAATAGGTCATTGGCAGTTGTGCATCCTCTAACATGCAATACATCACATTCTGCAATACAGCCCCATGCCCATTTTCTCGGGGCGTTGCCGGGTTCGTCAGACGGTGGGCGATGCCCTTGTTCTCCAGCCAACGTTTCATCTGGTTAGATAAGAATTCCCCCCCTCTGTCGGTTTGTACAGCTAGGAGATTAACCCCTAATTGTCTCTCCACTGCTTTGACCCACTTGGTGAATGTCTTATACACCTCAGACTTATGCACCATGGTGAAAACCCACGCGTACCTCGTGTGGTCGTCGGTGGCCACCAAGCAGTATCTCCTCCCCGACAGACTCTTTGGCAATGGGCCAATAACGTCTAAATGGACTAGTTCCAGGGCTCGTGTGCTTTCCCTTGAGCTTTCTTTAGCAACAGCACACGCCTTGCTTTTGGTCTTCTTGCAGACCTGGCAATCCAAGTAACATTTGCAAGGATTTACTTTCAAACTAGGCACAAGCTCCAGGGTTTTCTTTAACGCCCTAAATCCGCAGTGCCCAAGTCTCCTATGGAGCAAATGTATACAATTATTGTGCACAGGCTCATTCGACACCTGAGCCACCTGGGCACAATCACTCTGGACCACATACAGTTTACCTTCCCTCTTTCCTGTCACAAGCAACTTTCCCCCACCTCCCAGGATTTTGCAGCAGGTTTTCTCAAATCTCACCTGGTATCCCTGGTCAAACAGTGTGCTAACACTCAACAGGTTAGACTGCAGTGAGGGTACATACAACACATTTTGCAACATACATTTCAGTGCAGGAAATTCCACATTGCCTGAGCAAACAGAATTGGCAGTGGTCCCATCAGCCAATCTCACATACTTATGCTCAGGACTGTCAATGTTTTTCAACAACTCCTTCTCGCAGCAGAGATGGCTCGTTGCCCCGGAGTCTAAAATCCAAGCAGACCCTGTGCTCTCTACTGCAGACGTGACCAGCCGGGTTGCTTCCTCACACGGGCTGGCGGTCCTCCGCTCTCGCCGCACACGCCCCCGCCTCTTCTCCCTCTCAGGGCAAGCTCGGAGCAGGTGCTGCGACGACCCGCATCCATAGCAGCGACGGACTGCATACGCAGTCGGCTCCACTTCCTCCACCTTCGGACGCCTGCCAGCAGCAAAAGCTGGCTCATTCTTGGCTGTCTTCCCGGACACACCGATAACAGCACGCTGCCCGGCCGACACCCCCGGACAGCTCACGGCCGCAATTCTCTCTTGGAAGTCAAGCAGGTGGGCACAGACGTATTCCATGGTCAGGGTCGCTACGTCCACCGTCTCCAGAGAAGTTATCAGGGGAGTGTACTCAGGTGGCAACGACGACAGCAAAATGTACACTCTGTCGTCTGGAGCTACAGTCTTGCCTCTTGCCTCCAGCTCAACGAAACAGTCCGTTAGCCGTTTGATGTGATCTTTCACACACCCTCCAGCCGGCATAACGGTGCGGAACGTCCTCCTTGTCAAGGCCATGAGGGAACCAGCAGTGGTGCTAACATGCACCGCACTCAACGCGTCCCAGGCAGCCTTGGGAGTGTCCTTCCCTCGCACATAAACCAGCTGGTCATCTCCTATAGACAGCACTATGTTGGCCAGTGCCTTATCCGATAACACAGTCTCGGCAGGAGATAAGTCAGCAGGGGGGTTACTCACGAACAGCCATTGCCCTTCACGCTTGAGGTAGTGTTGCATTCTCAGGCTCCACACCGCGTAGTTGGCTGAGGTGAGCTTCTCAACGGCTACTCCAAGCTGTTGCTGAGCCATCGTGCCGACTCCTCCTCACGGCTGGCTGCCGACGTCCCTCTGGCTCTCAAACAGAGAACGGTGGTGCTTCTGTGTCCTTCACCGGCGTTCCTCGCCTCCGGCTCTTTCCAACCTCACAGTCAGCTCAACTCTCAACTCTCTCCTCCGCGCAGCGGAACCGCCCTGGGCCCATAACCCTGTCGGAGCGGGAGTAGCAGAGTGAGGGAGATGACTTGCCCGACACAGGGCTTCAGGAAAGAAAATCAGGCAGACACGTGCAACTAGTGCCAAAAGGTGTATTAACATATATACACAACAAGTGCTCTCTTGTGCAGTCTATACAATATCACCTCCACGGACAAAGTGCTTCGCCTAACCACCATCTCACAGGGAGAGACCTGTGTGATGCACACACAGATCATATATAGTCCAAGCGGCCAATCCTGGCCGTGCTGACTCAGCAGATTGCATCACTTGGCTTCTGCCGGCTCAAGCCGGTCTGCTGATCAGGTCACTGTGACCTAGCCTGGTAGCTAGATCACCAGCTGTCATACTGTAGCTGTCAGACTGGGTTTATGTAGATTCTTGCTCCAACAAAAACAAGTTCTGCCTCTCCCCCCCTCCCTTCCTCCTGAAGGAAGGAGCCTCAGCCAATGGAGAAAAAAGAGGTTTTTGCTCTATAGCTCCTGTGCAGTTGAGCAAGCCTGGCAAAGCAAAGTGTTCTGCAGAAAGAAGCAGATGACAGCCAGTTGCTTGGGGTCCTGATTTGGCCCCCGGACCGCATGGAGAGCCAGTTTGAGGTCGTGGTTAAGTGTGCGGACTCTTATCTGGGAGAACCGGGTTTGATTCCCCGTTCCTCCACTTGCACCTGCTGGAATGGCCTTGGGTCAGCCAGAGCTCTCTCATCTGGGAGAACCAGGTTTGATTCCCCACTCCTCCACTTGCACCTGCTGGAATGGCCTTGGGTCAGCCAGAGCTCTCTCATCTGGGAGAACCAGGTTTGATTCCCCACTCCTCCACTTGCACCTGCTGGAATGGCCTTGGGTCAGCCAGAGCTCTCTCATCTGGGAGAACCAGGTTTGATTCCCCACTCCTCCACTTGCACCTGCTGGAATGGGCTTGGGTCAGCCAGAGCTCTCTTCTCTGGCAGAACCGGGGTTGATTCCCCACTCCTCCACTTGCACCTGCTGGAATGGCCTTGGGTCAGCCAGAGATCTCTTATCTGGGAGAACCGGGTTTGATTCCCCATTCCTCCACTTGCACCTGCTGGAATGGCCTTGGGTCATCCAGAGCTCTCTCATCTGGGAGAACCGGGTTTGATTCCCCACTCCTCCACTTGCACCTGCTGGAATGGCCTTGGGTCAGCCAGAGCTCTCTCATCTGGGAGAACCGGGTTTGATTCCCCACTCCTCCACTTGCACCTGCTGGAATGGCCTTGGGTCAGCCAGAGCTCTCTCATCTGGGAGAACCGGGTTTGATTCCACACTCCTCCACTTGCACCTGCTGGAATGGCCTTGGGTCAGCCAGAGCTTTCTTATCTGGGAGAACCGGGTTTGATTCCCCACTCCTCCACGTGTGGCTGATGGAAGGGCCTTGCGTCAGACATAGCTTGGGCCAGGCATAGAGAGCCAGTTTGGTGTAGTGGTTAGGTCTGTGGACTCTTATCTGAGAGAACCGGGTTTGATTCCCCACTCCCCACTCCTCCACTTGCAGCTGCTGGAATGGCTTTGGATCAGCCATAGCTCTGGCAGAGGTCGTCCTTGAAAGGGCAGCTGCTGGGAGAGCCCTCTCAGCCCCACCCACTTCACAGGGTGTCTGTTGTGGGGGAGGAAGGGAAAGGAGATTGTGAGCCGCTCTGAGACTCTTTGGAGTGGAGGGCGGGATATAAATCCAATATCTTCATGTACCTCACAGGGTGTCTGTTGTGGGGGAGGAAGGGAAAAGAGATTGTGAGCCGCTCTTGAGACTCTTCGGAGTGGAGGGCGGGATATAAATCCAATATCATCATCTTTTCACCCCTGCCCTAAGTCGTTTCCTGCTTGTATCTGATGAAGGGAAATTGGACTCTTGGAAACTTTTGCCCCAACCATCTCGTTCGTCTCTGATGTGCTACTGGACTCAAATCTAGCTGGGTTTTTAAAATAGTACCACTTCGTAACCTGTGCAGCAAAACGGGACCAAGGCCTGGTGAACTGTGGGGAAGCCGGAAAGGGGTGGAGTGGGGAGTCTGTGATCTGCCAAGGAGGAAGCTCTGGGATCTTCCATAGCCAAATCCCCTTCCCTCAGCTGTAGCTTTCGGGGGTCTTCTGCCCAGGCCCTTTTAGGAGCAAAACACCAGCCCTGCCACAGAGGAATTGCGGACAAGAGGAGGGGAAGGCACCAACGGAAAAGCTTCCACTTTTGACTGGGACTCGGGCGGCTTTTGGGATCTGGAACGAGTGGGGAAGAGGCGCTGGGCTTGTGGGTGGAAGCGGGGCCTCTTTCTTTTCCGCGCCTTCCGTCTCGAAGACTTTGTAGCGACTGGAGTTGCAAACTGTTGTTATGTCGCAATGATTTTACAAGATATTTCCCTCCTCCCCCTTTTTAAAATAAGCGTCTAGTCTCGTTTTTTCCCCTCCCTCGAAATAATATTGAGGTGGAAAGGTCTGTCCGAGCCCGCTGAACTGGGCCTCTAAGCAAATTGGGAGCCGGTGTGAATTTAAGACAGAGAGTCTTCAGTTGATGGGGTTCCTGCAATCCATGCCAGTCGACATTCTGACTGCGATCTACTGTCCTGATGACCGTCACCAAGGGCAGTACCACACAGAGAACTTGTTAGAGCTCTTTTCAGGGGTGGACAATGGGGACCCAATAGATCAGGGGTGGCCAACAGTAGCTCTCCAGATGTTTTTTGCCTGCAATTCCCATCAGCCCCGGCCATTGGCCATGCTGGCTGGGGCTGATGGGAGTTGTAGGCAAAAAACATCTGGAGAGCTACCGTTGGCCATCCCTGCAATAGATGTTTGTCTTGACTTCCAGAAAGGTTTTGATAAAGTTCCTCATCAAAGGCTCCTTAGTAAGCTTGAGAGTCGTGGGGTAAAAGGACAGGTCCTCTTGTGGATCAAAAACTGGCTAATTAATAGTAAACAGAGTGTGAGTATTAATGGGCAATTTTCTCAATGGAGGATGGTAAGCCGTGGGGTGCTGCAGGGCTCAGTTCTGGGTCCCATGTTTTCAAACCTGTTCGTTCATGATTTGGAGTTGGGAGTGAGCAGTGAAGTGGCCAAGTTTGCAGATGACACGAAATTGTTCAGGGGGGTGAGAACCAGAGAGGATTGTGAGGCACTCCAACGGGATCTGTCGAGGCTGGGCGAGTGGGCGTCAACGTCGCAGATGAGGTTCAGCGTGCCCAGGGGTCCTTTTGTAGAAAAATAGGTGGTGGAGCTCATTAGCATATGCTGCTCCCCCCCCCCCCGCCAAAAGCAACCTGTTGCAAGAAAGGAGAGCCCTGGGTGAGCGAGGGCTGCTTGGGCTGGCTAGAGATCCAGCCAGCCGAAGCAGGCCTCGCTCTCCCGGGGCTCTCCTGGGCCGCCTCCTCCCAGTCAAAAGGCCAGCAAGCCACCCACTGCCCCAAATCACATCAGAAGTGGAGAAAGGGTGGTGTGGGCTTCTCCAGGGGTTAATGAGGGCTGCTGGGGGCGTGGCAAAGCCCCTGGGGGCTGGCTGGCTGCCCGCTCTCCTAATCCAGGGATTGTTGTGCAGCTGCACCTCCTATTCAATGGACAAGGGAGGTGGGGAGGAGGAGAGGGAACCCTCAGAAAGGTTCAGGAGCTGCGCTGCTGCTGAATCTGAGGCCTGAGCGTGGCCAAGTGCAAAGTCACGCACGTTGGGACCAAAAATCCTATCTATTAAAAAAAAAACTTGCAGTAATTTGCTCCAGATTTCAACGAGTGACCACAAGAATCGAAGGCCTGGAGGTGGGGTTGGATTCCCCGGAGCTGTTGTGCAACACTGGCGTTCCCCCCAGTTTGGCGTAGCGGTTAATCTGGAGGGTGGGGTTTGATTCCCTCCTCCACAGCCCGCTGGGTGAGCTTGGGTCAGTCCGTGTTCTCTATGAGCCGTTCCCTCAAGAGCGATTCTCTCTCAGCCCCACCGACCTCACAGGGTGGCCGTTGTCGGGAAGGGAAAGGAGACTGGAAGTCTCCCGAGCGAAGGGCGGGATGTAAATCCAAACTCCTTCCGCTCGGGGGCAAGAGGCAAGCGTTGCCGTGAATGGGACGCGTCCGCGGGACTGAATTGAATTTTTAGATTTATGTCCCGGCCTATCCCTGACGGCTTACAAGAATAAAACAACGGCGTTAAAAATATATATGAAAACAGGCATTCCGCAACAGGAGCAGCGCAGCAAACAGTCTTACAGACCCAGGCGATAAGCAGCGTGTAGCTGATGGCTAACAGCATAGCCGTAACAGCGAAACGCTGGGGGAAGTGATTTCAAGGATGCCCGCTGGATTAATTAAAAGCCTGGCGGAAGAGCTCTGTCTTACAGGCCCTGCGAAACCCGGAGAAGTCCCGCAGGGCCGGATCTGCAGCGAGAGCTCCTTCCACCAGGTAGGGGCCAGGACCGAAAAGGCCCTGGCCCTCAACGAAGCCAGCTGGGTGTCCTTAGGACCAGAGACTATGAGGAGATGTTGAGCAGCAGACCTCAGAGCCGGGGGGGGGGGGGGGGCTCATATGGGGTGAGACGGTCCCGAAGATAAGCAGGCCGCTGACCGTAAGGGCCTTAAAGGTGAGGACCAGCACCTTGAACCCAAACTGGACGCGAGCTGAAATGGTCTGTTCCGGTTGTGACCAGCTGCAATCAGATTTTGTCTTCAGCGGAAGAGGAAACGAGCGTCCGTGCATTGTGTGGAAACAGCTGGCCCGTCTGAGTCTTGGGTTCTTGGTCATACTTCACTTCTCATCGTTGGCTGGAAATTCCCCGTTATTCACACCCGAGGGCCGGCCTTTGAGAAAGGCCCTTCAGTCGACCAAAGTCACTTGATCATCAGTCAGACAGCGGCTGAGACAGGAGAATTAATGGCAACCCTATCCACGATTTGGGCAACGGGAAGGGAAATGGCTGCTTGAAGAATCCTGATGCCTGCCGTCCAAATGCTCCATTTGGCCATCCTGAAGCTCTTTCCCTTGGCCCATGAGGCCTGACGTGGGCAGTCTAAATTTAGGAAGAGGTCGCGCCCAGAAAGGGAAGCCCTTTCCAGAATTTGGCTGAGCTGAGGCACAAATGTGTCCGCATTCTGGATGGTTCCTTATGGTGCCACCAGCAGAAAACTCATGAACTCCCAAAGCATTGCCTTCTACTGAATCAGACCCTCGGTCCATCCAATTCAGTCTTGTCTACTCAGGACTGACAGCAGCTCTCCAGGGTCTCAGGCTGAGGTCTTTCCCATCACCTCCTGCCTGGTCTCTTTAACTGGAGATGCCGGGGATTGAACCTGGGACCTTCTGCATGCCCAGCAGAGGCTCTGCCACTGAGCTATGGCCCCTCTCCATGGCTCACCAGGGTCTCAGGCTGAGGTCTTTCCCATCACCTCCTGTCTGGTGCTTTTAACTGGAGATGCCGGGGATTGAACCTGGGACCTTCTGCATGCCCAGCAGAGGCTCTGCCACTGAGCTATGGCCCCTCTCCATGGCTCACCAGGGTCTCAAGCTGAGGTCTTTCCCATCACTTCCTGCCTGGTCCTTTTTAACTGGAGATGCAGGGGATTGAACCTGGGACCTTCTGCATGCCCAGCAGAGGCTCTGCCACTGAGCTATGGCCCCTCTCCATGGCTCTCCAGGGTCTCAGGCTGAGGTCTTTCCCATCACCTCCTGCCTGGTCCCTTTAACTGGAGATGCTGGGGATTGAACCTTCTGCATGCCAAGCAGATGTTCCACTTTACCACTGAGCCACGGCCCCTCCCCACAATGCTGAAGGGATGCCAGCACAAACCTCTTGACACTCGCAAAGAAAGCATCTGGAAATACCCGTGAAAAGCCTTGTTCTTCTCACGATGAGCATCACAGGTAAGATTGCATCGATGGTTTGTTCCCAAATTCCAACGAGGTTTTGCATCCCCCTGGGCTCAGCATTTCAGAAGGTGGCAGGGAGCTCAGAGGTGCTGCTTTGCGAGAGGGCCAGTTCCCAAGGCAACCGCGTGGGTGGGTGGCACAATCAGGGAGACATGGGCATGATGCCTCAGGGGTGGGCGAGTCCAGTTTGTCACCAGGCTTCAGGGCATGCACCATCTCCACCATGGGTGGCCAAACTTGCTTAACATAAGAGCCACATAGAATAAACTTCAGGTGTTTCATTTAAAAGGAGTGTGGTCCCTTTAAATGTGATGGCCAGAACTCCCTTTGGAATTCAATCGTGCTTTTCACACCCTTGCTCCTGGCTCCACCCACAAAGTCTCCTGGCTCCACCCACAAAGTCCCCAGATTTTTCTTGAATCGGATCGGGCAACCCTGCATAGACTCCACTCTCCAAAGCATCCATCTTCTCCAAGGGGGATTATAGCTGTCATCTGGAAATCAGTGCTAATTCCAGATGATTTCCAGGCCTCACTGGAGGTTGGCAATTTTTCTTCCACAAAACACCTTCACAGTTTTATTAAGCATACATTTACCTGGAATGAAAACTATGTCGACAATCAGGTCGGTTGATTTCAAACACTTTTATTTCCCGGTCTGAAGGCTAGCGTTGCCAAGTCCGACTCAAGAAATATCTGGGAACTCTGGGGGTGGAGCCAGGAGACTCTGGGGGTGGAGCCAGGAGTGAGGATGTGGCAAGCATAAATGAACTCCAAAGGGAGTGCTGGCCTTCACATTTAAAGGGACCACGCACCTTTTAAATGCCTGCCCTCCAATGGAAAGAATGAAGAATAGGGGCGCCTTCTTTTGGGGCTCTCTAGAATTGGACCTCCTAGTCCAATCTTTTTGAAACTTGGAGGCTATTTTGAGAATAGTCACCAGATGCTATGCTGAAAATTTGGTGCCTCTGCCTCAAAACACCACTCCCCTAGAGCCCCAGATACCCGTGGATCAATTCTCCATTATACCCCAAGGGAATCGTTCTCCATAGAGAATAATGGAGTGGCTAGCAGACATTTCCTCCCCCCACCCCCACCCCGCTTTCTGATGACCCTGAAGCAGGGGGAGGGCCTCCAAACCGGGGGATCCCCTGCCCCCACCTGGGGATTGTGCAACACGACAAAAGCCACACGGATGAACGGTTTCGGGAAGAAGCAGCAGCCCCGTGTCCAAATAACCTCTTACATGATGAAATTGATTCTCAGTGTCCAATAAAAATATTCCTTCTGTCTATTTTGGAAAATTGGTTCCTTTTTTCATATCAAAAATTCAAATATAAATTACTCCGGATTTGCACAGTATGTGCAAGAGGTCTTGACAAAATCAATCCAAAACCAGGTTACAGGCACAACCGGTCTACAGAAATCCTGTTTCGCATTACTGCTTTATCCAAGCTAATGTCCAACTAAGATGCTTCACTCATCACACTCAAAATAATTTCTCTGGCATCTTCCCAGCAGAGGTCCATCAGTCACCATTAGCCACAGTATGGGCCGTTGGCCTGATCCAACATGGCTTCTCTTCTGTTCTTATGTGACACAGAGTGTTGGACTGGATGGGCCATTGGCCTGATCCAACATGGCTTCTCTTATGTGTGACACAGAGTGTTGGACTGGATGGGCCATTGGCCTGATCCAACATGGCTTCTCTTCTGTTCTTATGTGACACAGAGTGTTGGACTGGATGGGCCACTGGCCTGATTCAGCAGGGCTTCTCTTCTGTTCTTATGTGACACAGAGTGTTGGACTGGATGGGCCACTGGCCTGATTCAGCAGGGCTTCTCTTCTGTTCTTATGTGACACAGAGTGTTGGACTGGAGGGGCCATTGGCCTGATTCAGCAGGGCTTCTCTTCTGTTCTTATGTGACACAGAGTGTTGGACTGGAGGGGCCATTGGCCTGATCCAACAGGGCTTCTCTTCTGTTCTTATGTGACACAGAGTGTTGGACTGGAGGGGCCATTGGCCTGATCCAACTTGGCTTCTCTTATGTTCTTATGTGACACAGAGTGTTGGACTGGAGGGGCCATTGTTCTGATCCAACAGGGCTTCTCTTCTGTTCTTATGTGACACAGAGTGTTGGACTGGAGGGGCCACTGGCCTGATCCAACATGGCTTCTGTTATGTTCTTATGAGACAGAGTGTTGGACTGGAGGGGCCACTGGCCTGGTCCAACAGGGCTTCTCTTCTGTTCTTATGTGACACAGAGTGTTGGACTAGATTGGCCATTGGTCTGATCCAACAGGGCTTCTCTTCTGTTCTTATGTGACACAGAGTGTTGGACTGGATGGGCCATTGGCCTGATTCAACATGGCTCCTCATGTTCTTATGTGACACAGAGTGTTGGAGTGAAGGGGCCACTGGCCTGATCCAACAGGGCTTCTCTTCTGTTCTTATGTGGCACAGAGCGTTGGACTGGAGGGGTCCTTGGCCTGATCCAACATGGCTTCTCTTCTGTTCTTATGTGACACAGAGTGTTGGACTGGAGGGGCCATTGGGCTGATCCAACTTGGCTTCTCTTCTGTTCTTACGTGACACAGAGTGTTGGACTGGAGGGGCCACTGGCCTGATCCAACATGGCTTCTCTTATGTTCTTATGAGACACAGAGTGTTGGACTGGAGGGGCCACTGGCCTGGTCCAACAGGGCTTCTCTTCTGTTCTTATGTGACACAGAGTGTTGGACTGGATGGGCCATTGGTCTGATCCAACAGGGCTTCTCTTATGTTCTTATGTGACACAGAGTGTTGGACTGGATGGGCTACTGGCCTGATCCAACAGGGCTTCTCTTATGTTCTTATGTGACACAGAGTGTTGGACTGGATGGGCCATTGGCCTGTTCCAACAGGGCTTCTCTTCTGTTCTTATGTGACACAGAGTGCTGGACTGGATGGGCCACTGGCCTGATCCAACAGGGCTTCTCTTATGTTCTTATGTGACACAGAGTGTTGGACTGGATGGGCCATTGGCCTGATCCAACATGGCTTCTCTTCTGTTCTTATGTGACACAGAGTGTTGGACTGGACGGGCCACTGGCCTGATCCAACATGGCTTCTCTTCTGTTCTTATGTGACACAGAGTGTTGGACTGGATGGGCCACTGGCCTGATCCAACATGGCTTCTCTTCTGTTCTTATGTTTTTTTTATTGTTTTGAGTGTGATGAGTGAAGCATCTTAGTAGGAAATTAGCGTCAATAAAGCAGTAATACGAAACAGGATTTCTGTAGACCGGTTGTGCCTGTAAGCTGTTTTTGGATTGGTTTTGTCAAGACCTCTTGCACTTACTGTGCAGATCCGGAGTAATGTATATTTGAATTTTTATATGAAATAAAAGAAACCAATTTTTCCAAAATAGACAGAAGGAATATTTTTATTGGACACTGAGAATCAATTTCATCTTGTAAAAGTTTATTTGGACATGGGGCTGCTGCTTCTTTCCTAAACCCACGTGGGGATTGGCATCTCTACTGAAGACTGTTTTTCTCTGTTGTACTTTAATTCTCACTGAGTTCGGAGAGAGGCTGTGAACGTTTGCAAGGAACGAAGCATCTTTAAAAACACCCCCCCCCCCCAAGTTAAACGCAAAGAGCCTTAAGTAGGGTTGCTGAGTCCAAGTGAAGAAATATCTGGAGACTTTGGGGGTGGAGCCAGGAGACTTTGGGGGAGGAGCCAGGAGACTTGAGGGGTGGAGCCAGGAGACTTTGGGGGGGGAGCCAGGAGACTTGAGGGGTGGAGCCAGGAGACTTGAGGGGGTGGAGCCAGGAGCAAGGGTGTGACTAACTTAACTGAACTCCAAAGGGAGTTCTGGCCATCACATTTAAAGGGACCGCACACCTTTTTAAAATGCCTTCCTTCCATAGTAAATAATAATGGACAGGGGCACCTTCTTTCGGGGCTTATAGAATTGGACCCCCCTGGGCGAATCTTTTTGAAACTTGGGGGGGTATTTTGGGGAGAGCCACTGGACGCTACACTGAAAAGTTGGTGCCTCTACCTCTAAAAACAGCCCCCCTCAGAGCCCCAGATACCTGCGGATCAATTCTCCATTATTTCCTAGGGGAATAAGTCTCCATAGAGAACAATAGAGTTCCCAGCAGACATTTCCCTCCCCTCCCCCTGCTTTCTGAGGACCCTGAAGCGGGGGGAGGGCCTCCAAACCGGGAGATCCCCTGCCCCCACCTGGGGATTGGCAACCCTAGCCTATAGTTGGGGATTCAGGCCTGCACGTCCTCCCTCCCTCCCTGGCTCTGGTATCCAAGTTCCACGTGCCAGCTGGGAAGCTGATGTGGTTTCTGCCAGGAGATCATGTGAGGAATCGGATTCTCTTCCTTCCCAGTCTGGCTGTGATTCCCCCCCCCCGCTTCCCCACAGCTGCTGCACCCCCCCCCCCGCCAACCACTGGCCGTTCTGCACATCTGAGTAAAGTTTACATGAGACAGACAGCCCAGATTTTCCACTGCCGGCCAGACTTCCTCAAAGGCAGCCCAGCATAAAAACAAACGCTCCGGCAGCATTCGTCCACTGCGGGGTGTTTTCGGTCCCACCGAACAGAAAGCCAAGGACCCGTGTCGGATTTGGACTAAGGTGAGCGGCAGGTGTGAACTCCTCGCTTTCATTCCCTCCCGTGGAGTGTTTTAGGAAGTCTGTCTGTGTTGGTGACCATTCCTGGTTGGGACTGCAACAGGAAAGAGGCCTCTAAGGCCTCCTGGGGAAACGGTAGCCAACTCCAGGTTAGGAGGTTTCTGGGTGGATCGTGGGGGGAAGGGGGCAGGGTTTGGGGAGCGGAGGGACCTCAGTGGGGTACAGTGCCGTAGAGTCCACCCTCCACCGCAGCCATTACGTGTTGCAGTTAAGTGTGTGAAATTGCTGAACAGTCAGGTTAAAACGGATAAAAGGAAGTCCTCCTTCACCCAAAGGGTGATTAACATGTGGAATTCACTGCCACAGGAGGTGGTGGCAGCCACAAGCATAGCCACCTTCAAGAGGGGTTTAGATAAAAATATGGAGCAGAGGTCCATCAGTGGCTATTAGCCACAGTATGTATATATATATATATGTGGTGCCTCTACCTCAGAAAACAGCCCCCTAGTGCCACAGATACCCGCGGATCAAATCTCCATTATTTCCTATGGGAATTGTTCTCCATAGGGAATAGTGGAGTACCCAGCAGACATTTCCCTCCCCCCCTTTCTGCTTTCTGATGATCCCGAAGGGGAGGGAGGGCCTCCAAACCGGGGGATCCCCTGCCCCCACCTGGGGATTGGCAACCCTACTTCCCTCCATCTAACGAAAAGATTCCCAAGATCTCCATTCCTCAAGGATGACCATACTTGCTTAACTGTAGACCCACAGGGAATAAATGTCAGAGGAACATAAGAACATAAGAGAAGCCATGTTAGATCAGGCCTCTTGAAGGTGGCCATGCTTGTGGCCGCCACCACCTCCTGTGGCAGTGAATTCCACATGTTAATCACCCTTTGGGTGAAGAAGGACTTCCTTTTATCCGTTTTAACCTGTCTGCTCAGCAATTTCATCGAATGCCCACGAGTTCTTGTATTGTGAGAAAGGGAGAAAAGGACTTCTTTCTCTACTTTCTCCATCCCATGCATTATCTTGTAAACCTCTATCATGTCACCCCGCAGTCGACGTTTCTCCAAGTTAAAGAGCCCTAAGCGTTTCAACCTTTCTTCATAGGGAAAGTGTTCCAGCCCTTTAATCATTCTAGTTGCCCTTTTCTGAACTTTCTCCAATGCTATAATATCCTTTTTGAGGTGCGGCGACCAGAACTGCACACAGTACTCCAAATGAGACCGCACCATCGATTTATACAGGGGCATTATGATACTGGCTGATTTGTTTTCAATTCCCTTCCTAATAATTCCCAGTATGGCGTTGGCCTTTTTTATTGCAAATGCACACTGTCTTGACATTTTCAGTGAGTTATCTACCACGACCCCAAGGTCTCTCTCATGGTCAGTCTCTGCCAGTTCACACCCCATCAACTTGTATTTGTAGCTGGGATTCTTGGCCCCAATGTGCATTACTTTGCACTTGGCCACATTGAACCGCATCTGCCACGTTGACGCCCACTCACCCAGCCTCAACAGATCCCTTTGGAGTTCCTCACAATCCTCTCTGGTTCTCACCACCCTGAACAATTTAGTGTCATCTGCAAATTTGGCCACTTCACTGCTCACTCCCAACTCTAAATCATTATGAACAAGTTAAAGAGCATGGGACCCAGTACCGAGCCCTGCGGCACCCCACTGCTTACCGTCCTCCACTGCGAAGACTGTCCAGGGAGGGAGGGAGGGAGGGAGGGAGGAAGGAAGGAAGGAAGGAAGGAAGGAAGGAAGGAAGGAAGGAAGGAAGGAAGGAAGGAAGGAAGGAAAGCAATTTTAACTTTAAATGGAGGGAAGGAGTGGTGGAAAGAAAGCAACTTTAATTTTAAATGGAGGGAGGGAGAGGTAGAAAGAAAGCAACTTTAACTTTAAATGGCGGGAAGGAGAGGTAGAAAGAAAGCAATTTTAACTTTAAATGGAGGGAAGGAGAGGTAGAAAGAAAGCAATGTTAACTTTAAATGGAGGGAAGGAGAGGTAGAAAGAAAGCAATGTTAACTTTAAATGGAGGGAAGGAGAGGTAGAAAGAAAGCAACTTTAACTTTAAATGAAGGGAAGGAGAGGTGGAAAGAAAGCAACTTTAACTTTAAATGGAGGGAAGGAGAGGTGGAAAGAAAGCAACTTTAACTTTTAATGCATCCTTCAAGCTGCTGGCTGGCTTGACTTGGAGAAGTGCTTTAAAGAGAGAAACACCTTCTCCATACCAGGAGCTTCCAGAGCCTCACACGTGGCTCCCTCGCAACACTTTGGCCACCATTGTCATTTCTACATATTAGATGAAGGGAACGGTGACTGTCAAAAGCTCCTTAACCGTTGTGGAATTCTTGGAGGACTGGGGGGGAGAAGCCTGGGGACAGATAGGTTTGGGAGCAGAGACCTTCGTGGGATACGATGTTGCCAATCCCCAGTGGCGGGGGCAGGGGATCCTCCAGTTTGGAGACCCTCCCCCACTTCAGAGTAATCAGAAAGCAGAGGGGGGAGGGAAATGTCTGCTGGACACTCCAGTATAAACTATGGAGACTGATTCCCATAGGGTATAATGGAGAAGTGATCCACGGTTATCTGGGGCTCTTTGGGGGGCTGTTTTTTGAGGTAGAAGCACCAAATTTGCAGCACAGCATCCAGAACATCTCCTCGAGACACCCTTCAAGTTTCAAAAAGACTAGACCAGGGGGTAGAATTCTATGAGCCCCAAAAGAAGGTGCCCCTATCCTTCATTATTTCTAACGGAGGAAAGGCATTTAAAAGACGTGTGGTCCCTTTAAAAGTGATGGCCAGAATTCCCTTTGGAGTTCAATTGTCCTTGTTGCGACCTGGCTCCACCCCCGAAGTCTCCTGGCTCCACCCCCAAAGTCTCCAGGGGAGCTGATCTCTGTTGTCAGAAGATGAGTTCTAATTCTGGGAGATCTCCGGTCATCACGGTTTATCCAGATCTATTCATCCTGGCCGTTCTTTTCCCCGGTACAAGGGAGCATCTTGCACTGCGGGAAAGTACCGGCCAACAAAATCCCACTGAGCTTGAACTGCTCTTGCTCTTAGGTGCCTGTTTGTCATGAAAGGTGGGAGGGGGGGAGACCCCCGGCAAATGAGGGATCCAGATGTGCATTCTTTTGGAAACCACTGGACAGGCTAATGGGAGCCAGCTGTGATCAGAAACGTGACCTGGGTCTGGGGAAGAAAGAAATTCTGGGAAAGGGGGGAGCAGGGAGAGAGAGAGAGAGAGAAAGAGACCCAGCAGAAAGGCAAGAATTCAGCTGTGGAACATTTCATTAGCTGAGCTGTGCTTCTAGTTCCAGTTGTTCCCGAACCCTTCAGTCTTTTTCAGACTTCCTGCCCGAGGAGGAAAAGAGCCAGAGTCCAGTCACGCGCTCAAGACAAACAAAAATTTGTGGCAGGAGAGGAGCTTTCGTGAGCCGTGGCCCTCCCCTGCCGCAAAATGTGTTAGCCTTGAAGGTGTTTTTGCTCTTTTCTACCACTGCAGTCCACGCACAGTTTCCCATCTTGAGCGGCCTTAAGAACAGGCCTCATTTTGGGCAGGAGCTCACAGGAGCGGAACTCCGGAACCTGTAAATGCTCCTTCTTTTGGAAACCTCCTCTCCCCCTCCAAAATTAATTGCTTCTGAGCTCCAAGTTTCAAAAAGATTGGACCAGGGGGTCCATATGAACATATGAAGCTGCCTTCTACTGAATCAGACCCTGGGTCCATCAAAGTCAGTCTTGTCTACTCAGACTGGCAGCGGCTCTCCAGGGTCTCAAGCTGAGGTTTTTCAGACCTATTTGCCTGGACCCTGTTTTGGAGATGCCAGGGATTGAACCTGGGACCTTCTGCTTCCCAAGCAGATGCTCTGCCACTGAGCCACCGTCCCTCCAATTCTATGAGCCCCCAAACAAAGCGCCCCTAGTCTTCATTATATCTAGCGGAGGGAAGGCATTTTAAAGGTTTGCGGTCCCTTTCAATGTGCTGGCCAGACCTCCCTTTGGAGTTCCATTCCGCTTGTCACAAACCTTGCGCCTGGCTCCACCCCCAAAGTCTCCTGGCTCCACCCCCAAAGTCCCCAGATATTTCTTGAATTGGACTTGGCAACCCTAGTTCCCGAGGGGCTGTTTTTTGAGGTAGAGGCACAAAACTTTCAGCATAGCATATGGTGCCTCTCCTCAATATTCCTGCCAAGTTTCAAAAGGATTGGACCAGGGGGTCCAATTCTACGAGCCCCCAAAGGAGGTACCCCTATCCTTCATTATTTCCTATGGAAGGAAGGCATTTAAAAAGGTGTGCAGTCCCTTTCAATGTGATGGCCAGAACTCCCTTCGGAGTTCAGTTATGCTTGTCACACCCTTGCTCCTGGCTCCACCACTAATGTCCTCTGGCTCCACCTCAAGATCTCTTGGCTCCACCCCCAGAGTCTCCTGGTTCCACCCCCAAAGTCCCCAGATATTTCTTGAGCTGGACATGGCAACCCTGTCTCTCTTTCCATTCCAGCATGTGGTGCGTCGCTCTCATCGTGGCCCTGCTGCCGCTGGCAAAAGCCACCGTTTATCCAGATGAGGCGCTGGACGCACCGTGGGAGCTTTGGAAGAAGACCCACCGGAAGGAGTATAACAGCAAGGTACCCTGTGGGGATGATCTTACAGAAGCTGTGTGTAGTGGGGTACACAGCTTAAACATTAGAACATAAAAGAAGCCATGCTGGATCAGACCAATGGCCAGCCTCTGCTCCAGATGTTGATCCAGTCCCCTCTTGAAGCTCTCTAGGGTCATCTAGTCCAACCCCCTGCACCATGCAGGAAACTCACAAACACTTTCCCCTAAATTCACAGGATCCTCATTGCTGTCAGATGGCCATTGGCCTGATCCAACAGGGCTTCTCTTCTGTTCTTATGTGACACAGAGTGTTGGACTGGAGGGGCCACTGGCCTGATCCAACATGGCTTCTCTTATGTTCTTATGTGACACAGAGTGTTGGACTGGAGGGGCCACTTGCCTGATCCAACATGGCTTCTCTTCTGTTCTTATGTGACACAGAGTGTTGGACTGGATGGGCCATTGGCCTGATCCAACATGGCTCCTCTTCTGTTCTTATGTGACACAGAGTGTTGGACTGGATGGGCCATTGGTCTGATCCAACAGGGCTTCTCTTCTGTTCTTATGTGACACAGAGTGTTGGACTGGAGGGGCCACTGGCCTGATCCAACAGGGCTTCTCTTCTGTTCTTATGTGACACAGAGTGTTGGACTGGAGGGGCCACTGGCCTGATCCAACAGGGCTTCTCTTCTGTTCTTATGTGACACAGAGTGTTGGACTGGATGGGCCATTGGCCTGATCCAACATGGCTCCTCTTCTGTTCTTATGTGACACAGAGTGTTGGACTGGATGGGCCATTGGTCTGATCCAACAGGGCTTCTCTTCTGTTCTTATGTGACACAGAGTGTTGGACTGGAGGGGCCACTGGCCTGATCCAACAGGGCTTCTCTTCTGTTCTTATGTGACACAGAGTGTTGAACTGGAGGGGCCACTGGCCTGATCCAACAGGGCTTCTCTTCTGTTCTTATGTGGCACAGAGTGTTGGACTGGAGGGGCCACTGGCCTGATCCAACAGGGCTTCTCTTCTGTTCTTATGTGACACAGAGTGTTGGACTGGATGGGCCATTGGCCTGATCCAACAGGGCTTCTCTTCTGTTCTTATGTGACACAGAGTGTTGGACTGGAGGGGCCACTGGCCTGATCCAACAGGGCTTCTCTTCTGTTCTTATGTGACACAGAGTGTTGGACTGGAGGGGCCACTGGCCTGATCCAACAGGGCTTCTCTTCTGTTCTTATGTGACACAGAGTGTTGGACTGGAGGGGCCACTGGCCTGATCCAACAGGGCTTCTCTTCTGTTCTTATGTGGCACAGAGTGTTGGACTGGAGGGGCCACTGGCCTGATCCAACAGGGCTTCTCTTCTGTTCTTATGTGACACAGAGTGTTGGACTGGATGGGCCATTGGCCTGATCCAACAGGGCTTCTCTTCTGTTCTTATGTGACACAGAGTGTTGGACTGGAGGGGCCATTGGTCTGATCCAACAGGGCTTCTCTTCTATTCTTATGGGACACAGAGTGTTGGACTGGAGGGGCCACTGGCCTGATCCAACAGGGCTTCTGTGTTACAGCATTCTGCTGCTGCTTCTGCTACTGTGGTTTTCAAGAATTTGTTCCATAATTGTGGGTTGGATTTTGCAGATCCGTTCTGCAGGATCCAGCCCCCTCGGTCCTTACCCGCCCTTTGTCTGTGACCTACAGATGGACGAAGTGTCCAGAAGACTCATCTGGGAGAAGAACCTCCACTACATCAACACCCACAACCTGGAATTCTCCCTCGGAAGACACACGTTCGAGGTGGCCATGAACCACCTGGGCGATATGGTAGGTGGAGGCCATCCCCTCCTTCGGCAGAACAATTTGTGGGTGCCGTCAAGCGGCTGTTGCGTTGAAGAGACAACCTGGATTTTTACTTGATTGATTCTGTGCATAAGAAAGTGGTGGGTTTTCTTCCCTCCGGAGATAGATAAGACGGGTAGCCGTGTTAGCCCGTTGGTCGCGGTAGGAAAGAGCCAGCATCCAGGAGCACCTTAAAGTTTACCAAAATTTGTGGAAGGGGAGGAGCTTCTGTGAGTCACTGCTCATTACCAATGCTGATTTCCCCATGCTTACTACCAGGGGTAGAATTCTAGCAGGAGCTCCTTTGCACATTAGGCCACACACCCCTGATGCAGCCAGTCATAGAATCATAGAGTTGGAAGGGACCTCCAGGGCCATCTAGTCCAACCCCCTGCGCAATGCAGGAAACTCACAAAGACCTCCCCCTAAATTCACAGGATCCGCATTGCTGTCAGATGGCCATCTAGCTTCTGTTGGAAGGAGAGCCCACCACCTCCCGAGGAAGCCTGTTCCACTGAGGAACTGCTCTTAACAGTCATAGAATCATAGAATTGGAAGATACCTCCAGGGTCATCTAGTCCAGCCTCCTGCACAATGCAGGAAATTCACAAACACCTCCCCCTAAATTCACAGAATCTTCACTGCTGTCAGATGGCCGTCTAGCCTCTGTTGAAAAACCTCCAAGGAAGGAGAGTCCACCACCTCCCAAGGAGGAAGCCTGTTCCACTGAGGAACTGCTCTAATGGTCAGGAAGTTCTTCCTAATGTTGAGCTGGAAACTCTTTTGATTTAATTTCAACCCATTAGTTGTGGTCCTACCTTCTGGGGCCACATAATTCCACACCATCCTCTATAGGACAGCCCTTCAAGGACTTGAAGATGGTGATCCTATTACCTGTCAACCACCTCCTCTCCAGGCTAAACATCCCCGGCTCCTTCAACCTTTCCTCATAGGACTTGGTCTCCAGACCCCTCACCATCTTTGTCGCCCTCCTCTGGACTCGTTCTAGCTTGTCTAGGTCCTTCTTAAAATGTGGTGCCCAAAACTGAACACAAGACTTCAGGTGAGGTCTTACCAGAGAAGAGTAAAGCGATACCCTCACATCACATGATCTGGACAGTACTTCTGTTGATACAGCCCAAAATTGCATTTGCTTTTTTTGCCACTGCATTACATTGTTGACTTATGTTCAGCATATGATCCACTAAGACCCCTAGATCCTTTTTGCCCATACTACTGCTAAGACAAATCTCCCCCATCCTATAACCATGCATTGGATTTTTCCTACCTAAATGCAGAACTTTACATTTATCCCTGTTAAAATTAATTTCATTGATTTTAGCCCAGTTTTCCAGCCCAGTTTTCTAGGCTGTTTCTGTCTTCTGTGTTTTCAACCCCTCCTAATTTAGTATCATCTGCAAATTTAATAAGCATTCCCTCTGTTCCTTCGTCCAAATCCTCCAAGAGCTTACAAAAAAAAGCTGTTTTGGTGGGTTTTTTGGCCAGTTTGGCGTGGCGGTTAAGTGTGGGGACTCTTATCTGGGAGAACCAAGTTTGATTCCCCACTTCTCCACTTGCACCTGCTGGAATGGCCTTGGGTCAGCCTTAGCTCTTGCAGAGGTTGTCCTTGAAAGGGCAGCTGCTGTGAGAGCTCTCTCAGACCCACCCACCTCCCAGGGTGTTTGTTGTTGGGGGAGGGGGGAGGTAAAAGGAGATTGTGACCGCTCTGAGATTCAGAGTACAGGGCGGGATATAAATCCGATATCATCATCAATCTTCTTCTTCTTCGATTTCCTACATCGGGGGTGTGGCCTAATATGCAAAAGAACAACTGCTAGAATTCCACCCCTGCTTACTACCCCTCTGCCTATCTCACCTATTCTAATCATGCCTGCATATTGCCATTTGGCATCTGAAATCTCTCACTGGGCTTTCTAGTTCAAGGCAAGACACGTTCAGAGGTGGCTTGCCCTCTCCTGCCTCTGCAGAGCTTCTGAAATCTGATGAGATCGGGCTAGTCTGGGACATCCAGATCACATGGGCTCATGGGATGTTCTGCCCGTGCTCGATCTCAGAAGCCCACCCAACCATCTGTTCCCTCCAGGCCCACATGTCCCTTTCCCCCCCTTCCAGACCAGCGAGGAAGTGGTGCAGAAGATGACCGGCCTCAAAGTCCCTTCATCTCGTAAGCAGAATAACGACACGCTGTACATCCCAGACTGGGAAAAGCGGGCACCCGACTCCATGGATTACAGGAAGAAAGGCTATGTGACTCCTGTGAAGAACCAGGTGAGTTCCTCTGTTTTCGCTGGACTCTCTTAGGGGATCATAGAAGGGACCTCCAGGGTCATCTAGTCCAACCCCCTGCACAATGCAGGAAACCCACAAACACCTCCCCCTAAATTCACAGGATCTTCATTGCTGTCAGATGGCCATCTAGCCTCTGTTGAAAAACCTCCAAGGAAGAGAGCCCACCACCTCCCAAGGAGGAAGCCTGTTCCACTGAGGAACCGCTCTTAACAAGTCATAGAATCCTAGAAGGGACCTCCTAAATTGACAGGATCCTCATTGCTGTCAGATGGCCATCTAGCCTCTGTTGAAAAACCTCCAAGGAAGGAGAGCCCACCACCTCCCGAGGAGGAAGCCTGTTCCACTGAGGAACCACTCTTAACAGTCATAGAATCCTAGAGTTGGAAGGGACCTCCAGGGTCATCTAGTCCAACCCCCTGCACAATGCAGGAAACCCACAAACACCTCCCTCTAAATTCACAGGATCCTCATTGCTGTCAGATGGACTTCTAGCCTCTGTTTAAAAACCTCCAAGGAAGGAGAGCACACCATCTCCCAGGGAAGCCTGTTCCACTGAGGAACCGCTCTTAACAGTCATAGAATCCTAGAGTTGGAAGGGACCTCCAGGGTCATCTAGTCCAACTCCCTGCACAATGCAGGAAACCCACAAACACCTCCCCCTAAATTCACAGGATCTTCATTGCTGTCAGATGGCCATCTAGCCTCTGTTTAAAAACCTCCAAGGAAGGAGAGCGCACCACCTCCCAAGGAAGCCTGTTCCACTGAGGAACCGCTCTTAACAGTCATAGAATCCTAGAGTTCGAAGGGACCCCCAGGGTCATCTAGTCCAACCCCATGCACAATGCAGGAAACCCACAAACACCTCCCCCAAAATTCACAGGATCCTCATTGCTATCAGATGGCCATCTAGCCTCTGTTTGAAAGCCTCCAAGGAAGGAGAGCCCACCACCTCCCAAGGAGGAAGCCTGTTCCACTGAGGAACCGCTCTAATGGTCAGGAAGTTCTTCCTCATGTTGAGCCGGAAACTCTTGATTTAATTTCAGCCCATTGGTTCTGGTCCTCCCTTCCGGGGCCACAGAAAACAATTCCACCCCATCCTCTATAGGACAGCCCTTCAAGGGCTTGAAGATGGTGATCCTATCACCTCTCAGCCGCCTCCTCTCCAGGCTAAACATCCCCAGCTCCTTCAACCTTTCCTCATAGGACTTGGTCTCCAGACCCCTCCAGACCCCTCACCATCTTCATTCAGAGATACCAACTCATTCAGAGACACACAGGCAGCCTCCTCTCAGGGTAGCTGACTCTGCTCTATTCTTGCACTAAGTTGTGTCCGACCCAGGCAGAGACACAGCAGAATAGCTCAAGCCCACCCAAAGTGAGGTGAAGCCTGAACGGTAACTCATTCAGGACACAGCAGGCATTCCTCCCTTAAGGAACAGAAGGCACCAAGAGTAGGAGTGTAGTTTCGGGGAACTGCCTTTCCATTGAGTTCACCCTGAATTTTCCTCGGTAGGGCCAGTGCGGATCCTGCTGGGCTTTCAGCTCCGTGGGGGCCCTGGAAGGCCAGCTCAAGAAGAAGATGGGCAAGCTGCTGAACCTCAGCCCCCAAAACCTGGTGGACTGTGTCACCAACAACGACGGCTGTGGGGGCGGCTACATGACCAACGCCTTCGAGTATGTCAAGGAGAACCGAGGCATTGATTCTGACGACTCCTATCCCTACATCGGCCAGGTAAGAACCCTTAATGTAAGGCTAGCGGCACGGGGAGGGGCCGTGGCTCAGGGGCAGAGCCTCTGCTCAGCATCCAGAAGGTCCAAGGTTCAATCCCCGGCATCTCCAGCTAAAAGGACCAGGCAGGAGGTGATGGGAAAGGCCTCAGCCTGAGACCCTGGAGAGCCATGGAGAAAGGCCATAGCTCAGTGGCAGAGCCTCTGCTTGGCATGCAGAAGGTCCCAGGTTCAATCCCCGGCAGCATCTCCAGTTAAAAGGACCAGGCAGGAGGTGATGGGAAAGACCTCAGCCTGAGACCCTGGAGAGCAATGGAGAGGGGCCATAGCTCAGTGGCAGAGCCTCTGCTTAGCATGCAGAAGGGCCCAGGTTCAATCCCCAGCATCTCCAGTTAAAAGGACCAGGCAGGAGGTGATGGGAAAGACCTCAGCCTGAGACCCTGGAGAGGGGCCATAACTCAGTGGCAGAGCCTCTGCTTGGCATGCAGAAGGTCCCAGGTTCAATCCCCAGCATCTCCAGCTAAAAGGACCAGGCAGGAGGTGATGGGAAAGGCCTCAGCCTGAGACCCTGGAGAGCCATGGAGAGGGGCCGTAGCTCAGTGGCAGAGCCTCTGCTCGGCATGCAGAAGGTCCCAGGTTCAATCCCCAGCATCTCCAGTTGGAAGGACCATGCAGGAAGTGATGAGAAAGACCTTTCTCTGCCTGAGATCCTGGAGAGCCACTGCCAATCTGAGTAGACAATACTGTCCTTGACAAACTGATAGCCTGCTTCAGTATACGGCAGCTTCATAGGTGTGAAGGTTCAACTCTTAGCGCAACTCAGATGTTAAGGTTTACGTTAAGGTTGGTCTCTTAAAAATGTCTCCTCTCCCTTTCCACTGAGTCTGTCATCAATAGGGGGGCCTGCCCCCCACTGGAGACAGAGGTCCCTCCCTGCCGATCAGCTGACCGACTGACCAAGAGAATGAGGAAGGCCCAGGCCATGTTGCCAGCATCACACAGGAAGTGACATCATCATGCTTGTGACGTCTGGTTGATGCTCTGGTATTTAGGTAAAAACTCAATGGTAGAAGCCATTATTACCATAGAGTTTTTGCCATTACTACAGAGTTTTAAGGTACCACGGCCAGGAAAGAAGGGTTTGGAGGTGAGAAGAGAGGGAAAAGTTTTTTTGGATAGGCAAGAAAGCAGCTCCAAATTCCACACCAAGCCCCTTTGTATTTTGTGCACCATCCCTACGCTTCCTGGGAGACTCTTTCGCTTTCCGTTCTGCAGGATGAACGCTGCATGTACAACCCCACTGGGAAGGCAGCCAAGTGCCGGGGCTTCCGGGAGATCCCCGAAGGGAACGAGAAGGCCCTGAAGAGGGCCCTGGCCCGGATCGGCCCCATCGCCGTGGGCATCGACGCCAGCTTGCAGTCCTTCCAGTTCTATAGCCGAGGTAGGAAGGGAGGGAGGGAGAGTGGAAGGAAGGAAGGAAGGAAGGAAGGAAGGAAGGGAGGGAGGATGGAAGGAAGGAAGGAAGGAAGGAAGGAAGGAAGGAAGGAAGAATGGAAGGGAGGGAGGGAGGAAGGAAGGAAGGAAGGAAGGAAGGAAGGAAGGAAGGAAGGAAGGAAGGAAGGAAGGAAGGAAAGAAGAATGGAAGGGAGGGAGGAAGAATGGAAGGGAGGGAGGGTGGAAGGAAGGAAGGAAGAATGGAAGGGAGGGAGGGTGGAAGGAAGGAAGAATGAAAGGGAGGGAGGGAGGGAGGAAGGAAGGAAGGAAGGAAGGAAGGAAGGAAGGAAGGGAAGGAGGGAGGGAGGGAGGAAGAATGAAAGGGAGGGAGAAAGCGCGGAAGGGAGGGAGAGAGGGAGGGAGGGAGGGTGGAAGGAAGGAAGGAAGAATGAAAGGGAGGGAGGGTGGAAGGAAGGGAGGGAGGGAGGATGCCAGCTTCCGCTTTGACACAGCTTCCAGCTGTGCTTGGCCTGTCTTGGGGAGAGAGTCCCTTGCAGTGGGGAACGTGGAAGGCAACCCTGGGAACCCCCCCACCCCGTGAGCAGAAGCCCTGGCTCTTCTGGGGGTCCCCATTTGCCTGCTTATGGTGGGAGGTCTCCAGCCAAATGGAGCTCTTGCCTGCTGCTGCTCAGAGAAGTGGAGGGCAAAACCTGTGGCCAGAGGGAGGAGGGAACTGTCCTAGAGAGAGAAAAAAATAGCCTTGTCTTTTTAGAGGAAGTTCAGGGCATGGAGTTGCTGGCAATTCCTAGAGCAACCTCGAGGTGATTGCAAGAGCTCTCCTTGTCACTTCTGGGTAGCTCTAGGAATCACCAGGAACTCTGTGGTCAGAACTTCTACAGAGTATTTTTCTTTTTAAATTTTCTTCCTGGGACACTGTCCCCGCCCCTCCAATCTGGTTGGCGGTTGACTCCCTCCTTCTGTTGCTGAGCCGGCTGGTCCTGGTGTTGTGCAATGTTCTAGGAACTTCCCAAATCTCTATGGTAAAATCCATAGAGACTGGGAAAACTCCTAGAGGGGTGCACAGCATTGTGGTGTCACCAACACAAGTTTTTAAAGTCTGGCTTCATCTTGCTGCTGGAGATGGCCAAGCAGGGGCTATAAGCCCTAATTCCCCAGGCACCTGGAGTGACAGGCGCTCTTGCTTCCTCAGGTGTGTATTACGATGAGAACTGCAACTCTGAAAACATCAACCACGCAGTCCTGGCTGTGGGCTATGGCGCCCAGAAAGGCTCCAAACACTGGATCATCAAAAACAGGTCACCTTTGGCATTTCCTAGCTTCATGTTTATTTGGAGACAGAGAGAGACAGAGAGAGAGAGAGCACGAGACAGAGACAGAGTGAGAGACAGACAGAGAGAGAGAGACAGAGAGTGAGAGAGAGAGAGACAGAGCGTGAGAGAGAGACAGAGAGTGAGAGACAGACAGAGAGAGAGACAGAGAGTGAGAGAGAGACAGAGTGTGAGAGAGAGACAGAGAGTGAGAGACAGAGAGAGAGACAGAGAGTGAGAGAGAGAGAGGGACAGAGCGTGAGAGAGAGACAGAGAGTGAGAGACAGAGACAGAGAGAGAGACACACACAGAGCATGAGAGAGAGACAGAGAGTGAGAGACAGACAGACAGAGAGAGACAGAAAGTGAGAGAGAGAGAGACAGAGGCAGAGAGACAGAGAGAGCCTTCCCTTCTAGGGTTACCAGCTCCAGGTTGGGAAATCCCTGGAGATCTGGGGGGTGAAACCTGGAGTGGGCAGGGTTTGGGGTATGAAGGGTATGATGCCCTAGAGTCCATGTTCCAGTGACGCCTGCTGGGGTGGGGTGGGGAGATAGAAGAAGACGACACTGGATTTATATCCCGCCCTCCACTCAAGAGTCTCAGAGCGCCTCACAATCTCCTTTCCCTTCCTCCCCCACAACAGATACCCTGTGAAGCGGGTGGGGCTGAGAGGGCTCTCCCAGCAGCTGCCCTTTCAAGGACATCCTCTGCCAGAGCTATGGCTGACCCAAGGCCAATCCGGCAGGTGCAAGTGGAGGAGTGGGGAATCAAACCTGGTTCTCCCACATAAGAGTCCGCCCACTTCACCACCACACCAAACTGGCTCTGAATTGTGAATTTCCTGCATTGTGCAGGGGGTTGGACTAGATGACCCCCAAGGTCCCTTCCAACTCTATGATTCTAGGCCGAGTGGAGTCGGAAGGCTTAATCCCCTTCCTTTCCAACACAGTCCCAAGGCAAACGGAGGTTGCAAGAGCCTGTGATTTGCAGCGTTAAGGATGGAATAAGAAGCGCGACCTTCACCTTACCCGTCTGAGCCCTGTGAATTAACATTTTCCAGCGTTCCTTGGTGATCAACAAGTCTGAAAGTGTTTCAGATGTATAGTGTAGATGCTGTTTGATATGTATTTGGTTTATTGATGGCGCTTTTTCTGAGCAGGAACGCACAGGAACACAGTTCCGGCACCAGGGGGCATGGCCTAATATGGAAATTAGTTCCTGCTGGGCCTTTTTAATGAAAAAAAAGCCTTGTGTGAAACAATGGTGACATCAGAGGGTGTAGCTTCATACGCGAATGAGATCCTGCTGGGCTTTTTCTACCAAAAATGTCCTGATCATAAGTAGGCTTCCCAACCCTCCCGCCCTGGCGGGGGACCCCAGGATTTCCACCCTCTTCCCCCGCTCCCCAAAAAAACGGAAGCGGGGGGAGGGGGGAAACGGCGCCGGGGAGCATGGCGAGCCGCCCCATCCCGGAGCGTGCCGCCGCCACCACCGCCCCCTCCTCGCCCACTGCAGCTGCTCCTCCAAGATGGGCCCAGGCTGATCCCATCTCGGAGGAGCAGCCAAGAGGCGGCAGCAGCGCAGGCAAAACCAGGGGAGGGCGGAGGCAGGCCAGGAGCGACGTCCCTCTTCACTGCGCAGCGTCTGCGCGGATTTCCCACCAACTGCTCCGCAGAACCAGGAAGTGCCGGGCCTTTTGTGTCGCAAATGTAAACCGCTAAAAACCAGTTTACGTTAGCGACGCAAAAGCCGCGGCTCTTCCTGGTTCTGCAGAGCAGTTGGTGGGAAATCCGCACAGACGCTGAGCGGTGAAGAGGGACGTCGCTCCGCGGTAAGCTCTGTGGGAAAACGCCCTTTAAGTCCAGTGGCACTGGTGAACTTCACCTTTGCTCATCTCTTGCTGCTAAACTCCACATGTTAAAGGGTGATTAACATGTGGAATTCGCTGCCACAGGAGGTGGTGGCGGCTGCAAGCATAGCCAGCTTCAAGAGGGGGTTAGATAAAAATATGGAGCAGAGGTCCATCAGAGGCTATTAGCCACAGTATGTGTATATATATATATATATATATATATATATATATATATATATATATATATATATATGTGTGTGTGTGTGTGTGTGTGTGTGTGTGTATATCTCTATACACACACACACGCACATATATTGGCCACTGTGTGACACAGAGTGTTGGACTGGGTGGGCCATTGGCCTGATCCAACAGGGCTTCTCTTATGTTCTTATGTGACACAGAGTGTTGGACTGGATGGGCCATTGGCCTGATCCAACGTGGCTTCTCTTATGTTCTTGTGAGACACAGAGTGTTGGACCGGAGGGGCCATTGGCCTGATCCAACATGGCTTCTCTTATGTGACACAGAGTGTTGGACTGGAGGGGCCACTGGCCTGATCCAACATGGCTTCTCTTATGTTCTTATGTGACACAGAGTGTTGGACTGGATGGGCCATTGGCCTGATCCAACATGGCTTCTCTTATGTTCTTATGTGACACAAAGTGTTGGACTGGAGGGGCCACTGGCCTGATCCAACAGGGCTTCTCTTATGTTTTTATGTGACACAGAGTGTTGGATTGGAGGGGCCACTGGCCTGATCCAGCATGGCTTCTCTTATGTTCTTATGTGACACAAAGTGTTGGATTGGAGGGGCCACTGGCCTGATCCAACATGGCTTCTCTTATGTTCTTATGTGACACAGAGTGTTGGACTGGAGGGGCCACTGGCCTGATCCAACATGGCTTCTCTTATGTGACACAGAGTGTTGGACTGGAGGGGCCACTGGCCTGATCCAACATGGCTTCTCTTATGTTCTTATGTGACACAGAGTGTTGGACTGGAGGGGCCACTGGCCTGATCCAACAGGGCTTCTCTTATGTTCTTATGTGACACAGAGTGTTGGACTGGAGGGGCCACTGGCCTGATCCAACATGGCTTCTCTTATGTTCTTAAACTTCTTCAGGGTCACTGTTAAATCAGCTGCGATTTAATGGGAATTTCTACCACCGATAATCTTCCTTCCCTTTCTCTCCACAGCTGGGGGGAGGAGTGGGGCGACAAAGGCTATGTCCTGATGGCCCGCAACATGAACAACGCCTGCGGCATCGCCAACTTGGCCAGCTTCCCGAAGATGTGAGCTGGCCGTTTTCTCGGTGTCCCCGTGTCTGGAAACTGCTGGATTCCTGAGCTGGCATCTTGGAGCTTCAGCGCAAGAAGGAAGGACTTGAATGGCAGTCATTTTGCTTCCTAGGCAGGTCTGAGAAACATCGATTAAAAAGGCTTTTTGTAAAAAAAAAACAAAAAAAAAACAAAAGTGCTCTCTTTCTCCGTTCCCTCTCCCCCTACAATTTACAAAGTGGAATTGATAGTAATAAAATGGCTTCTCCACTTGAATGGCCATCTCTGGGTTGGGAACGGCTTGCAGATTTGGGGCTGGAGCTTGAGGGCAGGGTTGGGGAGGGGAGGGGCCTCAGTGAGGTCTAATCCCACAGAGTCCACCCTCCAAAGCAGCCATTTTCTCCAGTGGAACTGATCTCTGTCTCCTGGAAATCTGTTGTAATCCCTGGAGATCTCCAGGGCCCATCTGGAGGTTGGCAAGCCTACCTCCCAGAATTTCTGGCCCACTGACCATGATAGATGGATGACTTGATAGATAAATAGATGATAGACAGACAGACAAGAGAGAGAGATTACGCAAAAATTTACATTCTGAATAAATCTAAATTGGTCTTAAAGGTGCAATCGACTCCTAATTTGTTCTACTACTTCAGACCACCACGGCTGCCTACGTGGATCTATCAACAGAGGTGATATAGAAAGAGAGAGAGATGGTAGATTAGAGAGAGAGATTATGTAGATAAAAGAGTTGAGAGAGAGAGACAGAAAGAGAGAGAGATGATAGATTAGAGAGAGATGAGAGAGAGATTATATAGATTATAGATAAAAGAGAGAGAGAGATTAGAAAGAGAGAGATAGATGAGAGAGAGAGAGAGTGAGTGAGAGAGTGAGTGAGGGAGAGGGGGAGGGGGAGAGAGTGCGGGAGAGAGGGGGAGAGGGAGGGGAGGAGGGAGAGAGAGGGAGGGGGAGAAGCGGAGAGGGGGAGAGAGGGGAAGAGGTGGAGAGGGAGAGAGGGAGGGGGGAGAGGTGGGGAGAGAGAGAGGGGGAAAGAGGGGGGGAGAGGGAGGGGGAGAGGCAGAGAGGGAGGAGAGGGGGAGAGAGGGAGGGAGAGAGGCAGAGAGGGAGGGAAGGGGGAAGAGGGAGGGGGAGAGGCAGAGAGGGAGGGGAGGGGGAGAGAGAGGGAGGGGGAGAAAGGAAGAGGAAGAGGGTAGAGAGGGAGGGGAGGGGAGAGAGAGACAGAGAGATGATGGTCTCTTTTGTTAAACCAACTTCATTGATTGTTTCCCAACCAGAAAATTTCGACCAACACTAAAGTCATGTTATTATTATTCATTATTATATATTTACATCTCAGCCTTTTCCCCAGTGGGGAGTCAAAGGAGTCGACGTCCTTCTCTTCTCCTCCAGGTTATCCTCACAACAACCCTGCCAGGCAGGCCGAGAGCGGGTGACTGGCCCCAGGTCACCCGGCGAGCTTGTGTGGCATGGGTAGAGATTCGAACCTCGGTCTCCCAGGTACCAGTTCCGACACTCTTAACCCCTTCCCCACATGGGCTCTCAATCTAATGTAAGCACTTTGCTGTATCTTTCAGTTAAAACAGATGATTCTCTGCCCAGGCCTCTAAGCGAGACCCATCTACCATTCCTCTTTAGGTAAGCGCAGAAACAAGGAACATAAGAACATAAGAGAAGCCATGTTGGATCAGGCCAACGGCCCATCAAGTCCAACACTCTGTGTCACACAGTGGCAAAAAATTTTATATACACACATACACTGTGGCTAATAGCCACTGATGGACCTGTGCTCCATATTTTTATCTAAACCCCCTCTATACTTGTGGCCGCCACCACCTCCTGTGGCAGTGAATTCCACATGTTAATCACCCTTTGGGTGAAGAAGTACTTCCTTTTATCCGTTTTAACCTTTCTGCTCAGCAATTTCATCGAATGCCCACGAATTCTTGTATTGTGAGAAAGGGAGAAAAGTACTTCTTTCTCTACTTTCTCCATCCCATGCATTATCTTGTAAACCTCTATCATGTCACCCCGCAGTCGACGTTTCTCCAAGCTAAAGAGTCCCAAGCGTTTCAACCTTTCTTCATAGGGAAAGTGCTCCAGCCCTTTAATCATTCTAGTTGCCCTTCTCTGGACTTTCTCCAATGCTATAATATCCTTTTTGAGGTGCGGCGACCAGAACTGCACACAGTACTCCAAATGAGACCGCACCATCGATTTATACAGGGGCATTATGATACTGGCTGATTTGTTTTCAATTCCCTTCCTAATAATTCTTAGCATGGCGTTGGCCTTTTTTATTGCAGACGCACACTGTCTTGACATTTTCAGTGAGTTATCTACCACGACCCCAAGATCTCTCTCTTGGTCAGTCTCTGCCAGTTCACACCCCATCAACTTGTATTTGTAGCTGGGATTCTTGGCCCCAATGTGCATTACTTTGCACTTGGCCACATTGAACCGCATCTGCCACGTTGACGCCCACTCACCCAGCCTCAACAGATCCCTTTGGAGTTCCTCACAATCCTCTCTGGTTCTCACCACCCTGAACAATTTAGTGTCATCCGCAAACTTGGCCACTTCACTGCTCACTCCCAACTCTAAATCATTTATGAACAAGTTAAAGAGCATGGGACCCAGTACCGAGCCCTGCGGCACCCCACTGCTTACCGTCCTCTGCTTACCGTCCACTGCTTACCGTCCACTGCTTAGGAGCTGGATGGGGCTTCAAGGGTCATCTACTCCAACCCCCCCCCCCACACACAATGCAGGAAATTCACAGTTACCCTCACGTCCCCCAGCGACTGCTGCTTTGTGCTCTGAACTTGTAGTCCAAGGGCGTTTTTACACGGACGGTTGGTGACTCTCTATCACTGCATTGGAAACTCACCTTTTACATTATCTAAAGTTCTCACAACTATTCTGCATCGTTGCTGCCCGAAGCATCTAAGTTTGTTTCGGTGGGATGAGTCCTGGCGCTGCTGCTGCAACATTTTTCTCAAAACTAGTTTTGATCCGGTCCTTTCTCTACAGGCGTTTCAAACTTGTATTGTAGACGTTTTCATGTCTCTTGTGTTCGGTGAGGCGGGTGTTGATACTGCGTTGGGTAGTGCCAATGTAGGTAGTGCCAAGAGACCATCCACACCAAATCCCGAGCCCCACACAAATGTAGGTACAGCCTTCCTGCCCTACATAAAATCTGTCACCGACCGCATTGGCAAAATTCTCAAACGCCACAGTGTTGACACAGTCTTCAAACCCACACAACAGATTCGCCACTTGCTGCGCTCGGCCAAAGATAGGAGAGATCCACTTTCAACCCCTGGAGTCTACAAAATACCCTGCTCCTGTGGTGCAGTCTACATTGGCACTACCCAACGCAGTATCAACGCCCGCCTCACCGAACACAAGAGACACTGTCGCTTGTTTCAGCCAGAAAAATCAGCTGTGGCTGAACATGCACTTCAAGAAGGAGACCACGTCATCCACTTTGAAAGAACTGAAGTCCTTTCTATGGCCTCACAGTATCATACCCTCCTGAACAGAGAAGCTACTGAGATTTACAAACACCAGCACAACTTTAACAGAAAGGAAGAAGGCATTTCCATCCACCAATCTTGGTACCCAGCTCTGCAAAACACCCTACAGACTATAAATTGCAGAAATTCAGAGAACAACCAGAACATTCCACAGAACAATCAGCACAGTCAACAACCATCTTCCTTATCTTCACACCCCTTCCAACCCTCCCAGCAATTAACACAGAACAATGGCCACATTCAACAGCCAGTTTCCTTATCACTACCCTTCCAGGAAGCCCCACCAAACAATGGGCACATCCACAAACCAATTGCCCTTTCATCACACCCCCTTCAGCCTAGAAATAGCAGCTCTCCAGCAGCCCTGGCCCCACTCAATGCACAGCAGCCAAGAAGGTCTGAGCGCCTGCTCCGGCTGCAACGCCACTGAGGATGTTCTCCGCAGCCGAGAACGAAACGTCTGGAAGAAAAACTTTCTCCAGTAGAACACGGCACTTGAGCCTGAAAGATTCGACAAACCCTAATAATTATCATTGCTTGCCTCATAAGAACATAAGAGAAGCCATGTTGGATCAGGCCAATGGCCCATCTAGTCCAACACTCTGTGTCACATAAGAGAAGCCCTGTTGGATCAGGCCAGTGGCCCATCTAGTCCAACACTCTGTGTCACATAAGAACATAAGAGAAGCCCTGTTGGATCAGGCCAGTGGCCCCTCCAGTCCAACACTCTGTGTCACATAAGAACATAAGAGAAGCCCTGTTGGATCAGGCCAATGGCCCATCTAGTCCAACACTCTGTGTCACATAAGAACATAAGAGAAGCCCTGTTGGATCAGGCCAGTGGCTCCTCCAGTCCAACACTCTGTGTCACATAAGAACATAAGAGAAGCCCTGTTGGATCAGGCCAGTGGCCCCTCCAGTCCAACACTCTGTGTCACATAAGAACATAAGAGAAGCCCTGTTGGATCAGGCCAATGGCCCATCCAGTCCAACACTCTGTGTCACATAAGAACATAAGAGAAGCCCTGTTGGATCAGGCCAGTGGCCCCTCCAGTCCAACACTCTGTGTCACATAAGAACATAAGAGAAGCCCTGTTGGATCAGGCCAATGGCCCATCTAGTCCAACACTCTGTGTCACATAAGAACATAAGAGAAGCCCTGTTGGATCAGGCCAGTGGCCCATCCAGTTCAACACTCTGTGTCACACATTGGCCAAAATATACACACACACTGTGGCTAATAGCCACTGATGGACCTCTGCTCCATATTTTTATCCAATCCCTTCTTGAAGCTGGCTATGCTTGCAGCTGCCACCACCTCCTGTGGCACTGAATTCCACATGTTAATCTCCCTTTGGGTGAAGAAGTACTTCCTTTTATCCATTTTAACCTGACTGCTCAGCAATTTCATTGAATGCCCACGAGTTCTTGTATTGTGAGAAAGGGAGAAAAGTCCTTTCTCTACTTTCTCTGTCCCATGCATTATCTTGTCAACCTCTATCATGTCACCCCGCAGTTGACGTTTCTCCAAGCTAAAGAGCCCCAAGCATTTTAACCTTTCTTCATAGAGAAAGTCTTCCAAACCTTTAATCATTCTAGTTGCCCTTTTCTGGACTTTTTCCAATGCTAGAATATCCTTTTTGAGGTGCAGTGACCAGAATTGCACACAGTATTCCAAATGAGACCGCACCATCGATTTATACAGGGGCATTATACAGGGGCCTCATCTTGTAATTTAAATTTGTATTGTTTCCAAGCAATCGTACGCATTTAACTGAGCACTGGTATTCCGTCTGCCCTCTGATCAGAGACCCGACCCCCCCCACCCCGCAAAATTGAAACGCTTCCAGTAGAAAATATAGAAGTTTGGCTACGCAAAATGAGTGCAGCAAATCCACCAATGTAAAAGGGAAATAATGAAAGCGGAACGGTGGCAGGCGATTTGAAGACTCTAAAACTCTGGATCAAACTGAATGTAAAAACACCCCCCCCCCCACACACACACAGAGTGGCTAATAGCCACTGATGGACCTCTGCTCCATATTTTTATCCAATCCGCACTTGAAGCTGGCTATGCTTGTAGCCGCCACCACCTCCTGTGGCAGTGAATTCCACGTGTTAATCACCCTTTGGGTGAAGAAGTACTTCCTTTTATCCATTTTAACCTGACTGCTCAGCAATTTCATTGAATGCCCATGAGTTTCTTGTATTGTGAGAAAGGGAGAAAAGGACTTTCTCTACTTTCTCCATCCCATGCATAAACTTGTACACCTCTATCATGTCACCCCGCAGTTGACGTTTCTCCAAGCTAAAGAGCCCCAAGTGTTTTAACATTTCTTCATAGGGAAAGTGTTCCAACCCTTTAATCATTCTAGTTGCCCTTTTCTGGACTTTTCCCAATGCTATAATATCCTTTTTGAGGTGCGGCGACCAGAACTGCACACAGTACTCCAAATGAGACCGCACCATCGATTTATGCAGGGGCATTATGATACTGGCTGATTTGTTTTCAATTTCCTTCCTAATAATTCCCAGCATGGCGTTGGCCTTTTTTATTGCACCTTGAAGCTTATCTATGCTTGTAGATGCCGCCGCCTCCTGTGGCAGTGAAATCCACATTAATCACCCTCCAGGATCCCTGGCCAAACCGGCCTGGAGAAAAATCGCTGACTGATCCCAAAGTGGCAACCGGCATTTCCCTGGGCAGGTAAGAAAGGACCACAAGCCCTGATACAGCCCTTCCTGCCCTCCTTCTCATGATCTGTCCGCAGAAATTGGTACATGGTATCTGGGGCTCAGGGAATGGGCTGTTTTTTTTTTAGTTAGAGGCACTACATTTTCAGCATAGCATTTGGTGCCTCTCCTCAAAACACCCTCCAAGATTCAAAAAGATTAGACCGGGGGATCCAGTTCTATCAGCCCTCAAAGAAGGTGCCCCTATCCTTCATTACGTCCTATGGAAGGAAGGTATTTAAAAGGTGTGCAGTCCCTTTAAACGTGATAGTCAGAACTCCCTTGGGAGTTCAATAATGGTTGTCACACCCTTGCTCCTGGCTCCAGCCCCAGTGTCTCCTGGCTCCACCCCCAAAGTCCCCAGATATTTCTTGAATTGGACCCAGCAACCCAATCATCTAGCCTCTGTTTCAAAACCTCCTGAGGAAGCCTGTTCCAACCGAATCCAGGACATTCCAGAATTCGTGAGGCTGGCTGCTGAGTCAGACCGTTAGGCCCCTCGAGGCCAGTATTGTCTAGCCAGACTGGCAGCCATGTTCCAGGGTCTTCGGTCCCAAGAATAACCCAAAAAGGTGACGGAGAAAGCAGGGCCTGTAGGGCTGCTGCACTGCAGCTGGGTAGAAGGAAGTGGGGATTTTCGATTTCTGCCTCAGCGCAACTGTCTTTGACACAGGCTCATGTGCTCGTTTGTCCGAGCAGCTGGTCTCATTTCAGGCAAGCAAGTTCAGCTGATGGTCTTCTTCACTGCCTCCCCCACCCCCCCAAAAAGAAGAACTAGCATGAGAATCAAATTGAGTAACTGGCCCTCTCTTCCATTGCTCACGTATTCCTTCCCTCTCTGGCATTGCAGCATGAAACCCAGGGGACCGTGGTGCGTGACCGGATCTCTGTGGGCTGCATGGAGGGTTCTTTGCTGTCTTCTCCTGCCCCCGCCCCCCTGAGAATTAGCTCCAGCCACGACTGTTCTGCCCCGCCCCTGCTTCTCTTTGCCTTCAACACAACCAACACAACTGCGTTTAACTTTAAAAGGGGTAAATTCTCTGAGATGAGGAGGCATGTGAAGAGGAAAGGTAAAGGAAAGGTAAAGAGAGTCAAAACCCTTGGGGACGCTTGGAGGCTATTTAAACTACAAACCTAGAAGCTCCGATAAAATATTTACCACAAGTCAGGAAATAGGTATTTTAAAAAGCCTGCATGGTTAACAAACAAAGTAATGGAAGCTGTAAAAGGTAAGAAGGATTCCTTTAAAGCTAGTCCAAGTGAGATTAATAAAAGGGAACACAGGCTGTGGCAAATCAAATGCAAGACTGTGATCAGGCAGACAAAAAGGGACTATGAGGGGCATATTGCAAAAAACATAAAAACCAACAATTTCTTCAAATATATTAGAAGCCGGAAACCAGCCAGGGAGGCAGTGGGGCCCTTGGATGACCAAGGGGTAAAAAGATTACTGAAGGAGGATAGGGAAATGGCTGAGAAGCTGAATGCATTTTTTGCCTCCGTCTTCACTGTGGAAGACAAGAAGTGTTTGCCCACTCCAGAACCACTAATTTTGGAAGGGGTGTCGAAGGACCTGAGTCAGATTGAGGTGATCAGAGAGGAGGTCTTACAACTGATAGACAAATTAAAAATAAGTAAGTCACCAGGCCCGGATGGCATACATCCAAGAGCTCTGAAAGAACTCAAAGGTGAATTTATGAATCTCCTGACAAAAATATGTAATATTTCATTGAAGTCTGCCTCCGTTCCTGAGGAATGGAAGGTAGCAAATGTCACCCCCATCTTTAAAAAGGGTTCCAGAGGAGATTCAGGAAATAACAGGCCAGTCAGTCTGACTTCAATACCAGGAAAGTTGGTGGAAATCAAGGACAGAATGAGTAGGCACATTGATGAACACAAGTTATTGAGGAAGACTCAGCATGGGTTCTGTAAGGGAAGATCTTGCCTCACTAGCCTGTTACATTTCTTTGAGGGGGTGAACAAACATCTGGACAAAGGAGACCCGATAGATGTCATTTACCTTGACTTCCAGAAAGCTTTTGATAAAGTTCCTCATCAAAGGCTCCTTAGTAAGCTTGAGAGTCATGGAGTAAAAGGACAGGTCCTCTTGTGGATCAAAAACTGGCTGAGTAATAGGAAGCAGAGAGTGAGTATAAATGGGCAGTCTTCGCAGTGAAGGACAGTAAGCAGTGCGGTGCCACAGGGCTCAGTACTGGGTCCTATGCTCTTTAACTTGTTCATAAATGATTTGGAGTTGGGAGTAAGTGGTGAAGAGGCTAAGTTTGCAGATGACATTAAATTGTTCAGGGTGGTAAGAACCAGAGAGGATTGTGAGGCACTCCACAGGGATCTGTTGAGGCTGGGTGAGTGGGCGTCAACGTGGCAGATGCGGTTCAATGTGGCCAAGTGCAAAGTAATGCACATTGGGGCCAAGAATCCCAGCTACAAATACAAGTTGATGGGGGTGTGAACTGGCAGAGACTGACCGAGAGAGATCTTGGGGTCGTGGTAGATAACTTACTGAAAATGTCAAGACAGTGTGCGGTTGCAATAAAAAAGGCCAACGCCATGCTGGGAATTATTAGGAAGGGAATTGAAAACAAATCAGCCAGTATCATAATGCCCCTGTATAAATCGATGGTGCGGTCTCATTTGGAGTACTGTGTGCAATTCTGGTCACCGCACCTCAAAAAGGATATTCTAGCATTGGAAAAAGTGCAGAAAAGAGCAACTAGAATGATTACAGGCTTGGAAACCCTTCCCTATGAAGAAAGGTTAAAACGCTTGGGGCTCTTTAGCTTGGAGAAACGTCGACTGCGGGGTGACATGATAGAGATTTACAAGATTATGCATGGGATGGAGAAAGTAGAGTAAGAAGTACTTTTCTCCCTTTCTCACAATTCAAGAACTCGTGGCATTCGATGAAATTGCTGAGCAGTCAGGTTAAAACAGATAAAAGGAGGTACTTCTTCACCCAAAGGGTGATCAACATGTGGAATTCACTGCCACAGGAGGTGGTGGTGGCTACAAGCATAGCCATCTTCAAGAGAGGGTTAGATAAGAATACAGAGCAGAGGTCCATCAGTGGCTATTACCCACAGTGTGTGTGTATATATATATTTCACCACCGTGTGACACAGAATGTTGGGCTGCATGGGCCATTTGCCTGATCCAACATGGCTTCTCTTATGTTCTTATTTTCACGGCAAGCTTTTTACAAGGTGGTTTGCCCTTGCCTTCCCCTGTCACCCACACTTTACCCTCAGCAAGCTGGGTACTCATTTGACCGACCTTGGAAGGAGTCAACCTTGAGCCGGCTACCTGAACCCAGCTTCCGCTGAAATCGAACTCAGGTCGTGAGCAGGGGCTGCTGAAAGAAATATACAGGATCCAATAAAATCTGTGTGCAGAGTGGGGCAGGTTTCTTCTTGCTGCTTTGCAGATTTTCTTTAAAAAAAAAACCTGTTTAATTAAATATTTCCAGCCTGCTCTTCTGAAAAGTTTGGTTAGCGCAGCTTGCAAAATAAGTTACAAAATCACAATATAAACCTCAAAAGCGATAAAAGGAAAACCTAAAATCATCACGCTCAGCTGCAGAGCGTCTGTCAGCTAAAACGATGCCGCTTATCAGAACAGAACTGGCATGACCGAGAAGTCACATGGACATTTCAAAAGAAGGACTTTCTGCAGTGTCTAAATATCAGCAATGAAAGGACAGGGCGGACCCCTCTTGGAGGGAATTCCAGATTTACTTCGGGCATATATGAAATATTTCTATGCCATCTACGGTTGCCAAGTCCCATTCAAAAAGTATATGGGGACTTTGGGGGTGGAAACAAGAGGATTTGGGGGTGGAGTCAGGAGACACTGGGGGTGGAGCCAGGAGCAAGGTTGTGACAAGTGCAATTGAACTCCAAAAGGAGTTCTGGCCATCACATTTAAAGGGACCGCACACCTTTTTAAATGCCTTCCTTCCATAGGAAATAATGAAGGATGGGGCACCTTCTTTTGGGGCTCATAGAATTGGACTCCCAGGTCCAATCTTTTTGAAACTTGGGGGGTATTTTGGGAAGAGGGACTAGATGCTATACTGAAAATGTGGTGCCCCTACCCCAAAAAACAACCCCTCCAGAGCCCCAGATACCCACAGATCAATTCTCCATGATTTTCTATGGGAATAAATCCCCATAGGGAATAATAGAGTTCCCAGCAGACATTTCCTCCCCTCCCCCTGCTTTCTGATGACCCTGAAGCGGGGGGAGGGTCTCCAAACCGGGGGATCCCCTGCCCTCACCTGGGGATTGGCAACCCTACAGGTAGTACTTCCTTTTGTCTGTCCTAACTGGCAGCGGCTCTCCAGGGTCTCATACGAGGTTTTTCACGCCTACTTGTCTGGACCCTTTTTAGTGGAGATGCCGGGGATTGAACCTGGGACCTCCTGCTTCCCAAGCAGATGCTCTACCACTGAGCCACCATCCCTCCCCTAACTAGCAGTGGCTCTCCAGGGTCTCAAGCTGAGGTTTTTCACGCCTACTTGCCTGGACCCTTTTTAGTTGGAGATGCCGGGGATTGAACCTGGGACCTCCTGCTTCCCAAGCAGATGCTCTACCACTGAGCCACCATCCCTCCCCTAACTGGTAGCAGCTCTCCAGGGTCTCAAGCTGAGGTTTTCCACGCCTACTTGCCTGGACCCTTTTTAGTGGGGATGCCGGGGATTGAACCTGGGACCTTCTGCTTCCCAAGCAGATGCTCTGCCACTGAGCCACCATCCCTCCCCTAACTGGCAGTGGCTCTCCAGGGTCTCAAGCTGAGGTTTTTCACGCCTACTTGCCTGGACCCTTTTTAGTTGGAGATGCCGGGGATTGAACCTGGGACCTTCTGCTTCCCAAGCAGATGCTCTACCACTGAGCCACCATCCCTCCCCTAACTGGTAGCAGCTCTCCAGGGTCTCAAGCTGAGGTTTTCCACGCCTACTTGCCTGGACCCTTTTTAGTGGGGATGCTGGGGATTGAACCTGGGACCTTCTGCTTCCCAAGCAGATGCTCTGCCACTGAGCCACCATCCCTCCCCTTAACTGGCAGTGGCTCTCCAGGGTCTCAAGCTGAGGTTTTTCACGCCTACCTGCCTGGACCCTTTTTAGTTGGAGATGCCGGGGACTGAACCTGGGACCTCCTGCTTCCCAAGCAGATGCTCTGCCACTGAGCCACCATCCCTCCCCTTAACTGGCAGTGGCTCTCCAGGGTCTCAAGCTGAGGTTTTTCACGCCTACCTGCCTGGACCCTTTTTAGTTGGAGATGCCGGGGATTGAACCTGGGACCTCCTGCTTACCAAGCAGATGTTTCACCACTGAGCCACTGTCCCTCCCTCTCTGTTATTTGAAAGGGGAGGTAATCTGTTTACAGCCCTATCTAATACTTCGTTTGGCTACGGACACACTGAAAGTGAAAATCACAGCCGATTTCCTTGTTCTGGGCGGGCTCATGTGATGACACGGGGAAACTTTCTGGTAACTACAAGAGGCAGGGTGTGTGAGAGGTTCACTCGAGCGACGGCAAAAGCTGCGAGACAGGTAGGGGAAAGAGTCCTTGCTCCTTGCTGCTGTGCTGTTGGAAGAGCTCGCCTTCACCACATCTCCAGGCCTGGCTTTCTGAAAGGCGTTCTGAGGTGGGTACGCAAACTGAGCTTTTCGCCACATTTTCTCTCTTTTCGAGGCAGGGCCAAAGAGGAAGTGAGTTGTTCTTTGGAAACAGGGGGCAGGGGGCATTGTGGCTTTTTAATCGGAATGTGTATTTTGCGTGGGTAACACCTGCATCCTGCCCGAGCTGGCCCAGGCTAGAGAGATGTTGGAAGCTGAGCAGGGGCAGCCTTGGATGGGGATCTCCAAGGAAGTCCAGGGTTGCCGCGCAGAGGCAGGCAATAGGAAACCCACCTCTGTTCATCTCTTGCCTTGAACGGGATCTCCATAAGTTGGCTGTGATTTAATGATGCTTCATTTCTGCTCTGAGAGCCAGTTTGGTGTAGTGGTGAAGTGCTCGGACTCTTATCTGGGAGAACCGGGTTTGATTCCCCACTCCTCCACTTGCAGCTGCTGAGATGGCCTTGGGTCAGCCAGAGCTCTCTTATCTGGGAGAACCGGGTTGGATTCCCCACTCCTCCACTTGCAGCTGCTGGAATGGCCTTGGGTCAGCCAGAGCTCTCTTATCTGGGAGAACCGGGTTGGATTCCCCACTCCTCCACTTGCAGCTGCTGGAATGGACTTGGGTCAGCCAGAGCTCTCTTATCTGGGAGAACCGGGTTGGATTCCCCACTCCTCCACTTGCAGCTGCTGGAATGGCCTTGGGTCAGCCAGAGCTCTCTTATCTGGGAGAACCGGGTTGGATTCCCCACTCCTCCACTTGCAGCTGCTGGAATGGCCTTGGGTCAGCCAGAGCTCTCTTATCTGGGAGAACCGGGTTGGATTCCCCACTCCTCCACTTGCAGCTGCTGGAATGGCCTTGGGTCAGCCAGAGCTCTCTTATCTGGGAGAACCGGGTTGGATTCCCCACTCCTCCACTTGCAGCTGCTGGAATGGCCTTGGGTCAGCCAGAGCTCTCTTATCTGGGAGAACCGGGTTGGATTCCCCACTCCTCCACTTGCGGCTGCTGGATCGGCCTTGGGTAAGCCATAGCTCTTGCCAGTTGTCCTTGAAAGCGCAGCTGCTGTGAGAGCTCTCTCAGCCCCATGTACCTTTTGAGAGCCAGTTTGGTGGAATGGTTAAGTGTGCGGACTCTTATCTGGGAGAACCGAGTTTGATGCCCCCGCTCCTCCACTTGCACCTGCTGGAATGGTCTTGGGTCAGCCATAGCTCTTGTAGGAGTTGTCCTTGAAGGGGCAGCTGCTGTGAGAGCCCTCTCAGCCCCACCCACCACACAGGGTGTCTGTTGTGGGGGGAGAAAGATAAAGGAGATTGTGAGCCGCTCTGAGACTCTGAAATTCAGAATGTAGGGCGGGATATAAATCCAATATCATCTTCTTCTTTTGTTTCCCCCATTCATACTTCAGATTTTTGGGGCAAGCACAGACTTTCTTTTTCTTTTCTTTTTTCTAAAAAAAACATATATATCTACAGCATTTTGCAAATGGATAATAGGAACATGTTTTTACTGTCTCTGAATGATTCTCTGGGTCTTCTCCCAGGTCTGTTGTGTGATAATCTGGTCTGGAATTACCTGTTGATAGATTCAGGTGGGTAGAATCATAGAATCATAGAGTGGGAAGGGACCTCCAGGGTCATCTAGTCCAACCCCCTGCACAATGCAGGAAACTCACAGACACCTCCCCCTCAATTCACAGGATCCTCCTTGCTGTCAGATGGCCATCTAGCCTCTGCTTAAAAACCTCCAAGGAAGGAGAGCCCACCACTTCCCGAAGAATCATAGAATCCTAGAGTTGGAAGGGACCTCCAGGGTCATCTAGTCCAACACCTGCACAATATAGGAAACTCACAAATACTCCCCCCTAAATTCACAGGATCTTCATTGCTGTCAGATGGCCATCTAGCCTCTGCTTAAAAACCTCCAAGGAAGGAGAGCCCACCACCTCTCGAGGAAGCCTGTTCCACTGAGGAATCGCTCTAACGGTCAGGAAGTTCTTCCTAATGTTGAGCCGGAAACTTTTGATTTAATTTCAACCCATTGGTTCTGGTCCTACCTTCCAGGGCCAGAACCAATTGAAATTAAACTTGGGGATTAGCAAACACTAGAAATCAACCACTGCGTGTTTATGTTGCAATTAAGCAATTCCTTTCATCATGATGCAATTATATTATTATCGTCACAAACCAAAATTCATTAAATGTCCGTAGAAAAATCAAAAAGTTATTTCACACCACTCTTGTAAGGCAGTACTTTCACAACCAGAATGTCATTTCACATCACTCTTGCGAGGTAGGACTTTACAGCCCACTGTCTCAGTTCGCCTTTGCTTGAAAGACATAGACAGGACCACGCTTGTATATGATTCCTCCTACGGGTAGCAGACCAAAGTCTGACAGGTGTGGCGGCTACGCAGGTCCTAGGTTCAGTTCTGTGCTTCATTCACCTTCCACTGGCCACTTTCTTTTAGCTTTGGAACCCGCGCTAAAGGCAATGGCTCACACATTACAATACAATGTTACTTTGCAGCTTGCCTGAATTTTGGTTTGTGATGATAATAATAATATAATTGCATCATTATGAAAGAAATTGCTTAAGCATTTATTTGCAGCATAAAACCACAGTGGTTTATTTCTAGTGTTTGCCCACCTCTACTATCCAGTGACCCCTGTTTCATGCCCTGGCATAAACGTCTTGGGGAACCCTGCGATAAACTTGTGGTCACCTTTTGAGCAAAGCTATACTTTTGAACATTTACAACTTGCTTCTATCACAAAAGTAATGTTACCTACCTCTATAACTAACCCTTGACTTTGGAGGAAGTTGGCAAAAGATAAATCCCCACTTCCTGCAGTCTTTCTTTGTAGCTGAGTAAGCAATAACACCATAAAAGCCGTTCCTTTTTCAGAAAAGCTGAATGCTGTGCTTTTGCGTGTGAAATAACCCCAGGTTGGTTGTGGTGGAACAGACAATGAAGTTTGCATCTGGGTTCCTATCAGTCAGGGGCTCTGGTGGTGTCAAGGAAGTAACCGTATCTTAGACCAATTTCACATGGGGTTTGTTCTCCATGGCGCAGTGTTAAAGCTGCAGTTCTGCTGTCCTAAGCTCTGCTCACGACCTGAGTTCGATCCCCGGCGGAAGCTGGGTTTTCAGGTAGCCGGCTTGAGGTTGATTCAGCCTTCCATCCTTCCGAGGTCGGTCAAATGAGTACCCAGCTTGCTGGGGGGGAAATGGAGATGACTGGGGAAGGCAAGGGCAAACCACCCCGTAAAAAGTCCGCCATGAAAACGTTGTGATGCGACGTCACCCCAGAGTCAGAAACGACTGGTGCTTGCACAGGGGACCTTTCCTTTCCTTTGAACATATATGAACATATGAAGCTGCCTTATACTGAATCAGACCCTGGGTCCATCAAAGTCAGTATTGTCTACTCAGACTGGCAGCGGCTCTCCAGGGTCTCAAGCTGAGGTTTTTCATGCCTATTTGCCTGGACCCTTTTGAGTTGGAGATGCTGGGGATTGAACCTGGGACCTTCTGCTTACCAAGCAGAGGCTCTACCACTGAGCCACCGTCCCTCCCCTCCTTAAGACCAACAAAAGAGCCCCATGGTGCAGAGTGTTAAAGCTGCAGTACTGCAGTCCTAAGCTCTGCTCATGACCTGAGTTTGAGCCCCGGCGGAAGCTGGGTTTTCAGGTAGCCAGCTTGAGGTCGACTCAGCCTTCCATCCTTCCGAGGTTGGGAAAATGAGTACCCAGCTTGCTGGGGGGAAAGTGTAGATGTCTGGGGAAGGCAATGGCAAACCACCCCGTAAAAAAAAGTCTGCTGTGAAATCGTTGTGAAAGCAACGTCACCCCAGAGTCAGAAACGACTGGTGCTTCCACCGGGGACCTTTCCTTTTCCTTGTTCTTGGTGGGGAGCTCTTTTGCTCCTGAAGCTTCTCTCTGTTTCTGCACAAGTTGCCCCGGAGCTGCGATTTGGCGCGCCTCTATTCCGCAGCAAGCGAGATCCTCTGGCAAGCGGTTTCTGCTTGCTGTGGAAAAGCAGAGCGCCAACTAGCATATGAAAATGGAGAGAAGTCCAGGGGGCAAAAGGACTTTCCGCCCAGAACAAGCCCAAGTGCGAAATCGGTCACAGTTTCTCCTATTTAGGAATATCTTTTTTACAGCCAGGGTTGTTCAGCCGGGGAATCAGCTCCTGGGGGGGGGGGGTGTTGAGCTCCCCCTCACTCGCAACCTTGAAGCAGCGGCTGGACGGACCCTTGTCAGGGATGCTCTAGGTCAGGGTGGGGAACCTTTTTTCTGCCAAGGGCCATATGGATATTTATAACATCATTCGTGGGCCATAAAAAATTATCAACTTAAAAAACAGTGCTCCGCCGAGGGAGAATGATTCAGGCCGGCAAAATTCATGCAAATAATTGTTTTTCTGAAGTCCTTTCTACGTCCTCACATTATCATACCCGCCTGAACAGAGAAGCTATTGAGATTTACAAACACCAGCACAACTTTAACAGAAAGAAAGAAGGCATTTCCATCCACCAATCTTGGTATCCAGCTCTGCAAAACACCCTACAGACTATCTCTCTCGGCTTGACTTCGCGAACGAAGATTTAAGAAGGGTGCAGTAGTCCACGTCTGCTGCAGGCTCGCTGGTGGCTGACAAGACCAATGCGGGACAGGCAGATCCGGCCACAGTGGCTGCAGGGAAAAGTCTGATTTGGGGTTCGTGCTGTAGCAGTGCGATTCTTCCTCAATCTCCTTTTGTCCTCAAGGCCAGCTATGCGTGCATTCTCAAAGGAAGAGACAGCCTGGTGGATGGTGTGCCTCCATGCTTTGCGATCTGAGGCTAGGTCAGACCACTGGTGATGGTTGATGCGACAGGTGCCAAGGGATTTCTTCAAGGAGTCCTTGTACCTCTTCTTTGGTGCCCCTCTATTTCGATGGCCGGTGGAAAGTTCACCATACAGAGCAATCTTGGGAAGGCGGTGGTTTTCCATCCTAGAAATATGCCCTGCCCAGCGCAGCTGCATCTTCAACAGCAGTGCTTCGATGCTTGTAACCTCCGCCCTCTTGAGGACTTCAGTGTTGGTCACAAAGTCACTCCAGTGGATGTTGAGGATGGTGCGAAGGCAGCGCTGATGAAAGCGCTCAAGGAGTCGCAGGTGATAACGGTATAAAACCCACGATTCGGAGCCGTAGATGAGGGTTGTCATCACAACCGCTTTGTAAACATTGATCTTTGTGCCTTTTTTCAGATGCTTGTTGCTTCACACTCTTTTGTGCAGTCGGCCAAATACACGATTTGCCTTTGCCAGCCTGTTTTCAATCTCCTTGTCGATCTTGGCATCTGAGGAGATGATGCACCCCAGGTAGCTGAACTGCTGTACTGTCTTCAGAACTGATTCACCCACAGTGATGCAGGGAGGGTGATAATCTTCCTGGGGTGCAGGCTGGTGGAGAACTTCTGTCTTCTTCAGACTAACTTCTAGGCCGAATAGCTTGGCAGCCTCTGCAAAGCAGGATGTCATATGCTGCAGAGCTGATACCGAGTGGGAGACGAGTGCAGCATCATCAGCAAATAGTAGCTCTCGGACGAGTTTTTCCATTGTCTTGGAGTGAGCCTTTAGTCGCCTCAGGTTGAACAGGCTGCCATCAGTGCGATAGCGGATGTAGACACCATCGTCATCATCTAGATCTACTGCGGCTCTTTGAAGCATCATGCTAAAGAAGATTGTAAAGAGAGTTGGCGCGAGAACGCAGCCTTGCTTTACACCTGTGCCTATTGGGAAGGGCTCCGAGAGGTCGTTGCAGTGTCTGACTTGGCCTCGCTGGTCTTCATGTAGCTGGATGATCATGCTGAGGAACCTTGGGGGACATCCTAAATGTTCCAAGATTTGCCACAGGCCTTTCCTGCTAACGGTATCGAAAGCTTTGGTAAGGTCGACAAAAGGCACATATAGACCCTTGTTCTGTTCCCTGCATTTCTCTTGGAGCTGCCTGAGAACAAATACCATGTCAGTGGTGCTCCTGTTAGCTCTGAAGCTGCACTGGCTCTCTGGGAGGAGTTCTTCTGCAATGGTGGGCACCAGTCTGTTCAGGAGTATTCTAGCAAGGATTTTGCCTGCGATGGAGAGCTGGGTTATCCCCCGGTAGTTGGAGCAGTCTGACTTTTCTCCTTTGTTCTTATGTAGAGTAATGGTGATTGCATTGCGAAAGTCCTGTGGTAGTTTGCCTTGTTCCCAGCAGGTGACAAGTACTTTGTGAAGTGTGCTATGTAGTACTGTGCCCCCATGCTTCCAGATCTCTGGTGGGATTCCATCAACTCCCGCTGCCTTGCCACTTTTCAGTTGCTTGATGGCTTTAACAGTCTCTTCTAGTGTGGGGATCTCATCCAACTCTGTTTTCACTGGTTGAAGTGGGGTGAGGTGGATTGCTGAATCTTGAACTATGCGGTTGGCACTGAAGAGAGCCTGAAAATACTCCGACCACCGGTTCAGTATGGATGCCTTGTCTGTGAGGAGCACTTGGCCGTCTGCACTACGCAAGGGACTCTGAGCCTGATATGATGGGCCATATACTGCCTTCAGGGCTTCGTAGAACCGTCTTAAATCACCAGTGTCTGCACACAGCTGGGTTCTCTCTGCAAGCTTGGTCCACCACTCATTCTGAATGTCTCGAAGCTTGCGCTGGAGGTTGCTACATGCAGCGTGAAAGATTGCTTTTTTCCCGGGACAGACTATAAATTGCAGAAATTCACAGAACAACCAGAACATTCCACAGAACAATCAGCACAGTCAACAACCATCTTCCTTATCTTCACACCTCTTCCAACCCTCCCAGCAATTAACACAGAACAATGGTCACATTCAACAGCCAGTTTCCTTATCACTACCCTTCCAGGAAGCCCCACCAAGCAATGGGCACATCCACAAACCTATTGCCCTTTCACCACACCCCGTCCAGCCTAGAAATAGCAGCTCTCCAGCAGCCCTGGCCCCACTCAATGCACAGCAGCCAAGAAGGTCTGAGCGCCTGCTCCGGCTGCAACGCCACTGAGGATGTTCTCCGCAGCTGAGAACGAAACGTCTGGAAGGAAAACTTTCTCCAGTAGAACACGGCACTTGAGCCCAAAAGATTCTACAATGTTACCAGCCGTGAAAACCTGAAATCTTTGATAATTGTTTTTCTATTTGAAGTCATGTGGGGAGAGCGTAATCTGGTACACACACACAAACACACGGCCCGCCGCCCTAGGCAAATGCATAGGTCCAGGGCTTTTTTTACAAAAAAAACCCAGGAACTCACAGGGGTGGCCAAAGGTAGCTCTCCAGATGTTTTTTTGCCTACAACTCCCATCAACCCCAACCATTGGCCATGCTGGTTGGGGCTGATGGGAGTTGTAGGTAAAAAAAAAACATCTGGAGAGCTACCGTTGGCCACCCCCTGCATAGCATATTAGACCACACCCCCTAATATTAGCATATTCGGTCACACCCTCATTAGCATATTAGGCCACACCCTCTGTGATTCTATGAATTTATGTGTGGCACAGTCTAACAGCAGCGTTAGAAAAGAGCCAGAATCTCGGAGCACCTTAAGGACTAACAAAGTTTGTAGCAGAACAAAGTAGGAGTCGACTGCACCTTTAAGACTGACTTCGTTTCATTCAGAACATAAGGTTTCGTGTGCATGCACGCTTCTTCAGACGAGGAACGAGGCACAGTAAGCAGAGCCTCATACAGCTGGTGGGGTTTGGAATGCAAAGTGGGCTCACTTCTTCCAAAATCTTTAGGTTTCTAAGTCAGGCCTGTGTGTCCTATAGGCTCTGACTGTTCCAAGGCTAGCTATACATGTGTATGCGCAGATTTGTGCATCCAGAGCCAGTTTGGTGTCGTGGTTAAGTGTGCAGGCTCTTATCTGGGAGAACCGGGTTTGATTCCCCACTCCTCCACTTGCACTGGCTGGAATGGCCTTGGGTCAGCCAGAGCTCTGGCAAGAGTTGTCCTTGAAAGGGCAGCTTCTCAGCCCCACCTGGGGCTTTTTTTTGTAGCAGGAACTGCTTTGCATATTAGGCCACACCCCACTTATGTAGCCAATCCTCCAAGAGCTTACAGGGCTCTTCTTACAGGGCCTACTGTAAGCTGTTGGAGGATTGGCTACATCAGGGGTGTGTGGCCTAATATGCAAAAGAGTTTTTGCTACAAAAAAAACCCTGGCCCCACCCACCTCACAGGGTGTCTGTTGTGGGGGAAGAAGATGCAGGTGATTGTGAGCTGAGTGTTGGACTGGATGGGCCATTGGCCTGATCCAACAGGGCTTCTCTTATGTGACACAGAGTGTTGGACTGGAGGGGCCACTGGCCTGATCCAACAGGGCTTCTCTTATGTTCTTATGTGACACAGAGTGTTGGACTGGAGGGGCCACTGGCCTGATCCAACAGGGCTTCTCTTATGTTCTTATGTGACACAGAGTGTTGGACTGGAGGGGCCACTGGCCTGATCCAACAGGGCTTCTCTTATGTTCTTATGTGACACAGAGTGTTGGACTGGAGGGGCCACTGGCCTGATCCAACAGGGCTTCTCTTATGTTCTTATGTGACACAGAGTGTTGGACTGGAGGGGCCACTGGCCTGATCCAACAGGGCTTCTCTTATGTTCTTATGTGACACAGAGTGTTGGACTGGAGGGGCCACTGGCCTGATCCAACAGGGCTTCTCTTATGTTCTTATGTGACACAGAGTGTTGGACTGGAGGGGCCACTGGCCTGATCCAACAGGGCTTCTCTTATGTTCTTATGTGACACAGAGTGTTGGACTGGAGGGGCCACTGGCCTGATCCAACAGGGCTTCTCTTATGTTCTTATGTGACACAGAGTGTTGGACTGGAGGGGCCACTGGCCTGATCCAACAGGGCTTCTCTTATGTTCTTATGTGACACAGAGTGTTGGACTGGAGGGGCCACTGGCCTGATCCAACAGGGCTTCTCTTATGTTCTTATGTGACACAGAGTGTTGGACTGGAGGGGCCACTGGCCTGATCCAACAGGGCTTCTCTTATGTTCTTATGTGACACAGAGTGTTGGACTGGAGGGGCCACTGGCCTGATCCAACAGGGCTTCTCTTATGTTCTTATGTGACACAGAGTGTTGGACTGGAGGGGCCACTGGCCTGATCCAACAGGGCTTCTCTTATGTTCTTATGTGACACAGAGGGCTGGACTGGAGGGGCCACTGGCCTGATCCAACAGGGCTTCTCTTATGTTACACAGAGTGTTGGACTGGATGAGCCATTGGCCTGATCCAACATGACTTCTCTTATGCTTTTATGTGACACAGACTGTTGGACTGGATGGGCCACTGGCCTGATCCAACATGGCATCTCTTATGCTTTTATGTGACACAGAGTGTTGGACTAGATGGGCCACTGGCCTGATCCAACATGGCTTCTCTTATGTTTTTATGTGACACAGTGTTGGACTGGAAGGGCCATTGGCCTGATCCAACATAGCTTCTCTTATGTTCTTATGTGACACAGAGTGTTGAACTGGAGGGGCCACTGGCCTGATCCAACATGGCTTCTCTTATGTTCTTATGTGACACAGAGTGTTGGACTGGAGGGGCCACTGGCCTGATCCAACATGGCTTCTCTTATGTTCTTATGTGACACCGAGTGTTGGACTGGAGGGGCCACTGGCCTGATCCAACATGGCTTCTCTTATGTTCTTATGTGACACAGAGCGTTGGACTGGATGGGCCATTGGCCTGATCCAACATGGCCTCTCTTATGTTCTTATGTTGCACAGAGTGTTGGACTGGATGGGCCACTGGCCTGATCCAACATGGCTTCTCTTATGTTCTTCTGTGACACAGAGTGTTGGACTGGATGGGCCATTGGCCTGATCCAACATGGCCTCTCTTATGTTCTTATGAGACACAGAGTGATGGACTGGAGGGGCCACTGGCCTGATCCAACATGACTTCTCTTATGTGACACAGAGTGATGGACTGGAGGGGCCACTGGCCTGATCCAACATGGCTTCTCTTATGTTCTTATGAGACACAGAATGTTGGGCTGGATGGGCCACTGGCCTGATCCAACATGGCTTCTCTTATGTTCTTATGAGACACAGAGTGATGGACTGGAGGGGCCACTGGCCTGATCCAACATGGCTTCTCTTATGTTCTTATGAGACACAGAGTGTTGGACTGGAGGGGCCATTGGCCTGATCCAACATGGCTTCTCTTATGTTCTTATGAGACACAGAGTATTGGACTGGACGGGCCACTGGCCTGATCCAACATGGCTTCTCTTATGTTCTTATGAGCCGCTCTGAGATTCAGAGTGGAGGGTGGGATATAAATCCAATATCTTCTTCTTCATCATCATCATCATCTTCTTCTAATGCCCTAAACTCCCTGTACCCCATGCTCTCTCTCCCTCTCCTCTACAGGAAGTGTGACTCCACAAGATGGAATTGTGGCCGTGGGTTGTCCTGGCATATGCCGTGTTGGCATCTGCAAGCTGGCAGAAGGATCCCATGCTGGACAGCCACTGGGAACTTTGGAAGAAAAAATACAGCAAGGAATACCGAAATGAGGTAAGGGCACAGGCTGTAGTCCTCGCTTTCTCCCTCTCCCAAAAGACTAGAACTGGAGGGCATTCAAAGAAGCTGACGGGCAGCAGGTTCTGGAAGGAAGGAAAGGAAGTACTACCTATAGGGTTTCCAATCCCCAGGTGGGGGCAGGGGATCCCCCGGTTTGGAGGCCCTCCCCCTGCTTCAGGGTCGTCAGAAAGCGGGGGGAGGGGAGGGAAATGTCTGCTGGGAACTCTATTATTCCCTATGGGGATTTATTCCCATAGAAAATCATGGAGAATTGATCTGTGGGTATCTGGGGCTCTGGGGGGGGGGCTGTTTTTTGAGGTAGAGGCACCAGATTTTTAGTATAGCATGTAGTGCCTCTCCTCAAAATACCCCCCCAAGTTTCAAAAAGATTGGACCAGGGGGTCCAATTCTATGAGCCCCCAAAGAAGGTGTCCATGTTGTAGACACTCGCTGTAGTTAAGTCAGGAGGTATTTGGGGTATCAAAGGTCAATTTAGAAGTATTGTTGTCTCCAGGACTATGACTGGGAAAGATGCTTGAACCATTTCAAATTAGACTTTGTAGGGCTGAGTTAGTGAGAGTAAAACCAAGACAGGTCTATAGAGACCGCCGGGCAATATGAGGAAAAAAGAACACCTGGGGAGCCACAATCAATTTTAGGAGTACCAGGTGAAGCTTTTTAACCAGGTCAGACAGCTCTCAGCAGCTAGCAGCTGGCTGCGTAAGAAGAGGCAAGAGAATAGAGACAGGAATTGGTACAGAGTTGTAATTGTCTCACTGAAAAACTGGTCTTAGGGACAATCAGAGCTCAAAAAAGTTTGCACACCATGCAGGTGAACATCTGCTTCAAGAGGGGACTGGATGAACATATGGAGCAGAGATCCATCTGTGGTTATCAGCCACAAGGGATCATGGGAACACTCTGTCTGGGGCAGTGATGCTCTGGCTTCTTGGTGCTTTGGGGGGGGAGAGCAACTGTGGGAGTCCTTCTAGAGCCCTGGCCCTGTTGGTGGACCTCCTGGTGGCCTGGTTTTGGGCCGCTCTGTGACACAGTGTTGGACTGTATGAGCCATTGGCTTGATCCAACATGACTTCTCTTGTGTTTTTATGTTTATATGTTTAGGTTTGGAACCCTTTCCCTATAAAGAAAGGTTAAAACGCTTGGGGCTCCTTAGAACAGATAAAAGGAAGTCCTTCTTCACCCAAAGGGTGATTAACATGTGGAATTCACTGCCACAGAAGGTGGCGGCGGCTACAAGCACAGCCAGCTTCAAGAGGGGATTGGATAAAAATATGGAGCAGAGGTCCATCAGTGGCTATTAGTCACAGCATATTATTGGAACTGTCTGGGACAGTGATGCTCTGTATTCTTGGTGCTTGGGGGGGGGGTGCAAAGTGGAAGGGCTTCTTGACCCACTTGTGAACCTTCTGATGGCACTTGGCGGGGGGGGGGGCAGGGTTTGGCCACTGTGTGCCACAGAGTGTTGGACTGGAGGGGCCATTGGCCTGATCCAACATAGCTTCTCTTATGTTCTTATGAGACACAGAGTGTTGGAATGGATGGGCCATTGGCCTGATCCAACATGGCTTCTCTTCTGTTCTTATGTGTGTCACAGAGTGTTGGACTGGATGGGCCATTGGCCTGATCCAACATGGCTTCTCTTCTGTTCTTATGTGTGACACAGAGTGTTGGACTGGAGGGGCCACTGGCCTGATTCAACATGGCTTCTCTTATGTTCTTATGTGACACAGAGTGTTGGAATGGATGGGCCACTGGCCTGATCCAACATGGCTTCTCTTATGTTCTTATGTGACTCAGAGTGTTGGACTGGATGGGCCACTGGCCTGATCCAACATGGCTTCTGTTATGTTCTTATGTGACTCAGAGTGTTGGACTGGATGTGCCATTGGCCTGATCCAACATGGCTTCTCTTATGTTCTTAGTTATGTCTGGGGCAGTGATGCTGTGTCTTCTTGGTGCTTGGGGCGGGGGGGCAAGAGTGGGAGGGCTTCTGAAGTCCTGACACTGCTGGTGGACCTCTTGATGGCTCCTGGGTTTTGGCTGCTGTGTGACACAATGTGTAGGACTGGATGGGGCATTGGTCTGATCCAACATGACTTCTCTTGTATTCTTATGACCAAAAATATATCTTCAGGGTTTCTGGAGGATTAAGACTTAAACACAAATGGTTTTCTTAACATTTTCTTCCGTTTTGTATGCTAACCAGGGGCTTCTGCTTTGATTTCTAGAAAGAGGAAGAGAATCGCCGTATTACTTGGGAAAAGAACTTGAAATTGATCACTTTGCATAATCTTGAACGCTCTCTGGGACTGCATTCCTTCGAGCTTGGCATGAATCATCTTGGCGATATGGTTAGTAAACCTGTGTTATATAGCAGGGGTGGTCAATGGTAGCTCTCCAGATGTTTTTTGCCTGCAACTCCCATCAGCCCCAGCCAGCATGGCCAATGGCTGGGGCTGATGGGAGTTAAGAACATAAGAGAAGCCATGTTGGATCAGGCCAATGGCCCCTCCAGTCCAACACTCTGTGTCACACAGTGGCCAATATATGTGTGTGTGTGTGTGTATACACACACACACACAAAAACATATACATACATACATGCACGCACACACACACAAACACACATATATATTTATACACACTGTGGCTAATAGCCACTGATGGACCTCTGCTCCATATTTTTATCCAGTCCCCTCTTAAAGCTGCCTATGCTTGTAGTCGCCACCTCCTGTGGCAGTGAATTCCACATGTTAATCACCCTTTGGGTTAGGGTTGCCAAGTCCAATTCAAGAAATATCTGGGGACTTTGGGGGTAGAGCCAGGAGACTTTGGGGGTGGAGCCAGGAGACATTAGTGGTGGAGCCAAAATCAAGGCTGTGACAAGCATAATTGAACTCCAAAGGGAGTTCTGGCCATCACATTTAAAGGGACGGCACACCTTTTCAATTCCTTCCTTCCATAGGAAATAATGAAGGATAGGGGCACCTTCTTTTGGGGCTCATAGAATTGGATCCCCTGGTCCAATCCTTTTGAAACTTTGTGGGTATTTTGGGGAGAGGGACTAGATACTATACTGAAAATTTGGTGCCTCTACCACAAAAAATAGCTCCCCCCCCCAGAGCCCCAGATACCCGCGGATCAATTCTCCATGATTTTCTATGGGAATAAATCTCCATAGGGAATAACAGAGTTCCCAGCAGACATTCCCCTTCCCTCCCCCTGCTTTCTGACGACCCTGAAGCGGGGAGGGGGGGCCTCCAAACCGGGGGATCCCCATGCCCCCACCTGGGGATTATACAACACACAGAGAGTAACACGGCAAAAGGACAAAAAAAAATCATAACCCACTGTGAAAAACAGCTTCTATTATCAAATTATACAAGGTCAACAAACTTAAACATGCTCATACACAAATTCCACCATCATAAATTACAAAACAACCATAACTTTTAGTCCTTAATAGAAAAGGAAGCATTAGCACCAAGAGTCCTCCTTTTCATCCTGTGGTAAAACTTCCCATCTCATTCCATGCAATGCTGGTGTAGTACTCCAGATGTTTAATGTTTGTCCACAGATGCAGCCAATAATCCAAGTTTCCAAGGACAAGGTCGTACTGAACCCTTGTTTCGTGTGAGCTTCTTCAAGCTGCAGTAAGCCTTTTCAAGCTGCAAAAATCCTCTTAGCAATTTCTCTTAAGTGTTAGGCCAAACAGCCAGCATGTTTGAAGGAACACATGGATGAGTGTGTTTAAGTTTGTTGACCTTGTATAATTTGATAATAGAAGCTGCTTTTCATGGTGGGTTATGTACCTTTGTTGTTTTTTTCCCACCTGGGGATTGGCTATCCTACTTTGGGTGAAGAAGGACTTCCTTTTATCCGTTCTAACCCGACTGCTCAGCAATTTCATCGAATGCCCACGAGTTCTTGTATTGTGAGAAAGGGAGAAAAGTCCTTCTTTCTCTATTTTCTCCATTAAATGCATTATCTTGTCAACCTCTATCATGTCACCCCGCAGTCGACGTTTCTCCAAGCTAAAGAGTCCCAAGCGTTTCAACCTTTCTTCATAGGGAAAGTGCTCCAGCCCTTTAATCATTCTAGTTGCCCTTCTCTGGACTTTCTCCAATGCTATAATATCCTTTTTGAGGTGCGGTGACCAGAATTGCACACAGTACTCCAAATGGGATGGCACCATCGATTTATACAGGGGCATCTGTGTCACACAGCGGCCAATGTACGTGTGTAGGCAAAAAACATCTGGAGAGCTACCGTTGGCCGCCCCTGTTAGGCCCCCAAAGTACCCTTCCATGTAGGGTTACCAGCTCCAGATTTTGAGGGGTGGAGCCTGAGGAAAAGTAGGACTTCACTTGAGTATGATGTTATGGAGTCCATGTTCCACCCTTGCCCTGTTCTATATAGCCTCATTTTGAATACTGTGTACAGTTCTGGTCACAGTTTCTGCAAGAGGGCATTGCAGAGCTCAAAAAAGTGCAGAGGAGGGAAACTAAGAAAGGGGCTGGAGCACCTTCCCTGCGAGGAAAGGATGTAGCCTGGATATTCGCAGTTTAGAAAAGAGACAACTAAGGAGGGTTGGGGGGACCATAGTACCATAGAGATTCCCTCCCAAATGGCTGGAGCATCTGGGAAAACCAGAGAATTTTCCCAGAAGCTCCTAGAGCAGCCAGCGCATGACGTCACTTGCGAGGGGATCCCCCCACCTGCCCACTACAGGCCAGCAGGTTCGGGACCTCTAGGGCGGGAGAAGCCCTGCCCCACCCGGGAGCCTAACAACCCTACTCTGGTGGATGAGTTTTGGCCACTGTGTGACACAAAGTGTTGGGCTGGATGGGCTACTGGCCTGATCCAACATGGCTTCTCTTCTGTTCTTATGCTCTGTATTCTTGGTGCTTGGGAGGGGCAACAATGTGAGGACTTCTAGTGTCCTGGCCCCACTGATGGACCTCCTGATGGCACCTGGGATTTGGCTCCTGTGTGACACAGAATGTTGGACTGGATGGGCCATTGGCCTGATCCAACATGGCTTCTCTTATGTTCTTATGAGACACAGAGTGTTGGACTGGATGGGCCATTGGCCTGATCCAACATGGCTTCTCTTATGTTCTTATGTGACACAGAGTGTTGGACTGGATGGGCCATTGGCCTGATCCAACATGGCTTCTCTTATGTTCTTATGAGACACAGAGTGTTGGACTGGAGGGGCCATTGGCCTGATCCAACATGGCTTCTCTTATGTTCTTATGTGACACAGAGTGTTGGACTGGATGGGCCATTGGCCTGATCCAACATGGCTTCTTTTATGTTCTTATGAGACACAGAATGTTGGACTGGATGGGCCATTGGCCTGATCCAACATGGCTTCTTTTATGTTCTTATGTGATACAGAGTGCTGGACTGGAGGGGCCACTGGCCTGATCCAACATGGCTTCTCTTATGTTCTTATGTGACCCAGAGTGTTGGACTGGATGGACCATTGGCCTGATCCAACAGGGCTTCTTTTATGTTCTTATAATGAAAACTAGAATAATTTTTTTTAAAGTCATTTTTAAAAAAATCTATGCTCTTTTACGTAGACCAGCGAGGAAGTAACTACTCAGCTCACTGGACTGAGAATTCCTGACTCGTGGAAACAGAATTCTACCTATTTCAAGTCAAATCCAGGGGTAGGAATCCCTGATTCCATAGATTGGAGGGAGAAAGGATGCGTCACGGAGGTGAAGTTCCAGGTAAGAAAGTCTTCTTGGTTTATGCTTTTCCGCAGAGACATCCTTTCTGGCTTCACTGTATCTGAAAGCCTCTCTCTTCCAGGGGGGCTGCGGTTCCTGCTGGGCCTTCAGTGCCGTCGGGGCTCTGGAATGCCAGTGGAAACTCAGAACCGGACAATTGATCTCTCTGAGTCCACAGAACCTCGTGGACTGCTCCAGTATGTATGGGAACCACGGCTGCAATGGAGGCTTCATGACCTCCGCTTTCCAATATATCATCGATAACAAAGGTATCGACTCAGAAGCATCCTACCCGTACACAGCCCAGGTTGGTATCATTCGATAAGAACATCAGAAAAACCATGTCAGATCAGGCCAATGGCCCATCCAGTCCAACACTCTGTGTCCCAAAATGGCTAAAACCCAGGTGCCCTCAGGAGGTCCACAAGCAAGGCCAGAATCCCAGAAGCCCTCCCACTGTGCCCCCCCCAGCACCAAAAAGATAGAGCATCAGTGCTTCAGGCAGACTGTTCCATCTATATCTTGTGGCTAATAGCCACTCATGGACCTCTGCTCCTGAGAACATAAGAGAAGCCATATTGGATCAGGCCAAGGGCCCATCCAGCCCAACACTCTGTGTCACACAGGAGCCAAATCCCAGGTGTCATCAGGAGGTTCATCAGTGGGGCCAGGACACTAGAAGTCCTCACATTGTTGCCCCTCCCAAGCATCAAGAATACAAAGCATAAGAACATAAGAGAAGCCATGTTGGATCAGGCCAGTGGCCCATCCAGTCCAACACTCTGTGTCACACAGTGGCCAAAAAACAACACCACCACCAAGTGCCGTCAGGAGGTCCATCAGTGAGGCCAGGACACTAGAAGTCCTTACATTGTTGCCCCTCCCAAGCACCAAGAATACAGAGCAGAAGAACATAAGAGAAGCCATGTTGGATCAGGCCAATGGCCCCTCCAGTCCAACTTTCTGTGTCACATAAGAACATAAGAGAAGCCATGTTGGATCAGGCCAATGGCCCACCCAGTCCAACACTCTGTGTCACACAGTGGCCAAAAAAACCCACGTGCCATCATGAGGTCCATCAGTGGGGCCGGGACACTAGAAATCCTCACATTGTTGCCCCTCCCAAGCACCAAGAATACAGAGCAGAAGAACATCAGAGAAGCCATGTTGGATCAGCCCAGCACTCTGTGTCACACAGTGGCCAAAACCCATCCACCAGCAGTAGGGTTGTTAGGCTCCCGGGTGGGGCAGGGCTTCTCCCGCCCTAGAGGTCCCGAACCTGCTGGCCCGTAGTGGGCAGGCGGGGAGATCCCCTCGCAAGTGACGTCGTATGCTGGCCGCTCTAGGAGCTTCTGGGAAAATTCTCTGGTTTTCCCAGATGCTCTAGCCATTTGGGAGGGAAACTCTATGGCACTATGGTCCCCCCCAACCCTCCTTAGTTGTCTCTTTTCTAAACTGCGAATATCCAGGCTACATCCTTTCCTCGCAGGGAAGGTGCTCCAGCCCCTTTCCTAGTCTCCCTCCTCTGCACTTTTTTGAGCTCTGCAATGCCCTCTTGCAGAAACTGTGACCAGAACTGTACACAGTATTCAAAATGAGGCTCTATAGAACAGGGCAGTGGTGTTGAACTCATTCGTTATGAAGGCCAAATCTGACATAAATTAGGCCTTGCTAGGCTGAGCCATGTTGGATTGGGCTGGGCCATGTGTGTACCTATTTATGACTAGGCAGTAGAGATAGAAACTTTATAAAGGACATAGACAAACAAGTGTTTTTTTTTTAAAAAAAAAACCCTTAAAACATGCTTAAAACATTAGCACTTGTTGATCTTAAAGGTACTTTCTTTGTATCTCTCCCATAGGACCCAGGGAACTGGGCAAAGGAAGCTCTGACTCTTTCCTGCCTTCCCCAGGGGACCAGGAGGGGAGGAGCTTCAGCCAATAGAAGGAAGAGAGGCTTGGCTCAATAGCTCTGCTGTGTGATTGAGAGAGCCTGGCAAAGCAACTTTTCCCTCTCCCCAAGGAAGGAGCCTCAGCCAATTGAGAAAATAGAAGCTTTGCTCTTTAGCTCCTGTGTGATTGAGCAAGCCTTGCAAAGCAAGCTGTGATGCAGAAGGAAGCAAGAGAGAGGGAGAAGGAAGCAGATGACAGCCAGTTGCGTGGGGGCCTGATAGGAGCCTGACTCGGCCCCCGGGCCACATGTTTGACACCCTGGTATAGGGAGTAATAGTTTAAAAAGCAAAACGGGTTTCATGTTTTTGTCTCACTGCTTTTAAGGATTATAAAACAAAAATCAAATCACACACACAATCTCATCTAATCTTCTTCTGAGACTTCCGCCCACAGAAATCTGATTTGCCTATTACGGTAGTAGATGATTTCTAGTAAAATATCACTCTTTTTCTAAATCTGCTCTGTCGTAATCATCTGATGAATATCTAGATAAGTGATTGGTTCTTAACTAAATGTGAGAGAATCTTCACGAGTGCAAATAAGCCAACCAACCAGCGCACATGAGTTAAATCTGACCTAGCAAGATAAAGCCAATCGCAACTCTTGACCGCTATTAAAAAGCAGTTTAACTTTTCTATAACCTGCTCAACTAACTCTCAAAGATTAAAGTTACCTGAGGCAAGATTTCAATGACAATTGAAGAGCGCCTGAACTGAATCAGGAAAAAGCGGGTGAAGTAAGAGTTATTGCTAGAAGGTGAATAAGGAAAAGAGACTTGCGTTTGCCACTGCAAAAACAGGATAACCATGAAATGCTACATGTTTATAAATATTTAAAATGTAAAATAAGATAGGAACTTGAAATAGTATGAAGTGGGTTGCTGCATTGGTCCGAAGCAGCAGAATAAACAATGGCTGATTTCGCCCTGACCTTTTACTGGCGCGACCACCCTCCTCACGCCGGCGGATCTGCAGGGATTTCGCACCAGAAGCGCCGGCACAGCCAAAAGAGCCGGCAACTTCCGTCCCGAAGCCAGCTCAAACGGAAACCGCCAAGAAGCAGGAAAACGTTTGAGCTGGCTTCGCGACGGAAGTTGCCGGCTCTTTTGGCTGCGCCGGTGCTTCTGGTGCGAAATCCCTGCAGATCCGCCGGCGTGAGGAGGGTGGTCGCGCCAGTAAAAGGTCAGGGCGAAAACGCCCTTTGAGTCCAGTGGCACCTTTAAGACCAACAAAGTTTTATTCTGGGTAGAAGCTTTTGTGCATGCGTAAGAAGAAGAAGAAGAAGATTTTGGATTTATATCCCAGCCTATACTCTGAATCTCAGAGCGGTCACAATCTCCTCTACCTTCCCCCTACCCCACAACAAACACCCTGTGAGGTGGGTGGGGCTGAGAGTGCTTTTACAGCAGCTGCCCTTTCAAGGACAGCCTCTACGAAACCTATGGCTGACCCAAGGCCATCTCAGCAGGTGCAAGTGGAGGAGTGGGGAATCAAACCCGGTTCTCCCAGATAAGAGAGCTCTGGCTGACCCAAGGCCATTCCAGCAGCTGCAAGTGGAGGAGTGGGGAATCAACCCGGTTCTCCCAGATAAGAGAGCTCTGGCTGACCCAAGGCCATTCCAGCAGGTGCAAGTGGAGGAGTGGGGAATCAACCCGGTTCTCCCAGATAAGAGAGCTATGGCTGACCCAAGGCCATTCCAGCAGGTGCAAGTGGAGGAGTGGGGAATCAACCCGGTTCTCCCAGATAAGAGAGCTATGGCTGACCCAAGGCCATTCCAGCAGGTGCAAGTGGAGGAGTGGGGAATCAACCCGGTTCTCCCAGATAAGAGAGCTATGGCTGACCCAAGGCCATTCCAGCAACTGCAAGTGGAGGAGTGGGGAATCAACCCGGTTCTCCCAGATAAGAGAGCTATGGCTGACCCAAGGCCATTCCAGCAGCTGCAAGTGGAGGAGTGGGGAATCAACCCGGTTCTCCCAGATAAGAGAGCTCTGGCTGACCCAAGGCCATTCCAGCAGGTGCAAGTGGAGGAGTGGGGAATCAACCCGGTTCTCCCAGATAAGAGAGCTATGGCTGACCCAAGGCCATTCCAGCAGGTGCAAGTGGAGGAGTGGGGAATCAACCCGGTTCTCCCAGATAAGAGAGCTATGGCTGACCCAAGGCCATTCCAGCAGGTGCAAGTGGAGGAGTGGGGAATCAACCCGGTTCTCCCAGATTAGAGAGCTATGGCTGACCCAAGGCCATTCCAGCAACTGCAAGTGGAGGAGTGGGGAATCAACCCGGTTCTCCCAGATAAGAGAGCTCTGGCTGACCCAAGACCATTCCAGCAGCTGCAAGGGGAGGAGAGGGGAATCAAACCCAGTTCTCCCAGATAAGAGAGCTCTGGCTGACCCAAGGCCATTCCAGCAACTGCAAGTGGAGGAGTGGGGAATCAACCCGGTTCTCCCAGATAAGAGAGCTATGGCTGACCCAAGGCCATTCCAGCAGGTGCAAGTGGAGGAGTGGGGAATCAACCCGGTTCTCCCAGATAAGAGAGCTATGGCTGACCCAAGGCCATTCCAGCAACTGCAAGTGGAGGAGTGGGGAATCAACCCGGTTCTCCCAGATAAGAGAGCTATGGCTGACCCAAGGCCATTCCAGCAGCTGCAAATGGAGGAGTGGGGAATCAACCCGGTTCTCCCAGATAAGAGAGCTCTGGCTGACCCAAGGCCATTCCAACAGCTGAAAGTGGAGGAGTGGGGAATCAACCCGGTTCTCCCAGATAAGAGAGCTCTGGCTGACCCAAGGCCATTCCAGCAGCTGCAAGTGGAGGAGTGGGGAATCAAGCTCGGTTCTCCCAGATAAGAGAGCCCTGGCTGACCCAAGTCCATTCCAGCAGCTGCAAGTGGAAGAGTGGGGAATCAAACCCGGTTCTCCCAGATAAGAGAGCTCTGGCTGACCCAAGGCCATTCCAACAGCTGAAAGTGGAGGAGTGGGGAATCTACCCGGTTCTCCCAGATAAGAGAGCTCTGGCTGACCCAAGGCCATTCCAGCAGCTGCAAGTGGAGGAGTGGGGAATCAAGCTCGGTTCTCCCAGATAAGAGAGCCCTGGCTGACCCAAGTCCATTCCAGCAGCTGCAAGTGGAGGAGTGGGGAATCTACCCGGTTCTCCCAGATAAGAGAGCTATGGCTGACCCAAGGCCATTCCAGCAGCTGCAAATGGAGGAGTGGGGAATCAACCCGGTTCTCCCAGATAAGAGAGCCCTGGCTGACCCAAGTCCATTCCAGCAGCTGCAAGTGGAGGAGTGGGGAATCAAACCCGGTTCTCCCAGATAAGAGAGCTCTGGCTGACCGAAGGCCATTCCAGCAGGTGCAAGTGGAGGAGTGGGGAATCAAACCCGGTTCTCCCAGATAAGAGAGCTCTGGCTGACCCAAGGCCATTCCAGCAGGTGCAAGCGGAGGAGTGAGGAATCAAACCCGGTTCTCCCAGATAAGAGAGCTATGGCTGACCCAAGGCCATCTCAGCAGGTGCAAGCGGAGGAGTGGGGAATCAAACCCGGTTCTCCCAGATAAGAGTCCACGCACTTATCTACTACACCAAACTGGCTCGGTAAGTGTGTATATACTTGAAAGCCGATAACTAGAATAAAACTTTGTTGGCACATGAAAGCTTATACTCAGAATGAAACTTTGTTGGTCTTAAAGGTGCCACAGAATTCAAACATTGTTCTGAATTTTTTTTTTTTTACAATTTAAAAATTTTATTGAGTATTTTTATATTTAAACAATATACAAACAAGTACTTTTACAATATGTATATATATTCATGGGAAGGGCGGGATCTAAATCATAAATAAATAAAAATAAATGAATATATATAGCCTTTTTCTCTTTACATAAACAAAACAAAACAAAAAACAAAAACCACACTATATAAACCTCTAACTTAACAAAAACCAGTGACCTATAAAATATATGTCACTGTTAACCTGTTAACCCATAACACATATCTAATAAAACTTTAGAAAGCGAAGAGTTACCTCTTTCTTAGCTCATTGCCTAATTGTTATATGGTATTCCATTGCAGAGTTAGTAAATCATAATGCTTAGGTATTTGGAGGGAATTTTCCCAATAATCGTCTCATTGTTATTTATATATTCAAGGAAAAGGGTCCATTTTTCAATGAACCAATCTCCAGCTCTATCATTATCTTGCAGCAAAATATTAGTAGTCAGCTTGTCTTGAATTAATATATCCCAGATTTTGTTAAACCAAGAGTTTAAATTAGGCACATTTGATTTTTTTCCAACAATTAGCAATAACAATTTTTTTTCTGCACATGAAAGCTCATACCCAGAATTAAACTTTGTTGGTCTTAAAGGTGCCAGACTTTGTTAAAATAGTATGGCGTTACTTTGCCAGTAAAATGACAGGGACAAAACTCAGGCCTTTGGCAGAGCACAAGAAAGTGTTTCTAGGGTTTTTTTCAACTCCACCTGCACCTGCTGGTGTGACCTTGGATCAGTCACAACTCTCTCAGAGGTGTTCTGCTTAAGAGCAGTTTCTGTCAGAGCTCTCTCAGCCCCATCTACCTCACAGGGTGTCTGTTGTGGGGAGGGGAAGGGAAAGGAGATTGTAATGCACTCTAAGACTCCGAGGGAAGGGTGAGGGATAAATCCAATCTCTTCCTTCTCTTTGAACATATATGAACATATGAAGCTGCCTTATACTGAATCAGACACTTGGTCCATCAAAGTCAGTCTTGTCTACACAGACTGGCAGCGGCTCTCCAGGGTCTCAAGCTGAGGTTTTTCACACCTATTTGCGTGGACCCTTTTTTGGAGATGCCGGGGATTGAACCTGGGACCTTCTGCTTCCCAAGCAGATGCTCTACCACTGAGCCACCGTCCCTCCTTCTCTCAAGCCACAGCCTCAAAAACAATTTTGAAAAGTAACTAAAAAAATTAAGTGGGAAGAAGATGGATATGTGGTTCTGTGACCAAAAGGTCTGACATTCTCGAAGCCACTGAGATGTCCCTTGTTTTGTCTGATCTCTGTTTTTCCAGGCGGGACCGTGTCGTTATAACCTGAGCGCGCGAGCGGCCACTTGCTCTAAATACGTTGAGCTGCCGTCTTCTAATGAAGCCGCCTTGAAGGTGGCCGTCGGTACTGCGGGCCCCGTGTCCGTCGCTGTCGATGCAACTAAAGAAACATTCTTTCTGTATAAATCAGGTGAGTCTTAACGTGCTCAACAAAAACGCTTGAGGCTCTTTAGCTTGGAGAAACGTCGACTGCGGGGTGACATGATAGAGGTTTACAAGATTATGCACGGGATGGAGAAGGCAGAGAAAGAAGTACTTTTCTCCCTTTCTCACAATACGAGAACTCGAGGGCATTCGACGAAATTGCTGAGCAGTCGGACTAAAATGGAGAAAAGGAAGGACTAGAACGAATAAAAGGAAGTATTTCTTCACCCAAAAGGTGATTAACATGTGGAATTCACTGCCACAAGAAGTGGTGGTGGCTACAAGCATAGCCAGCTTCAAGAGGGGATTGGATAAACATCTGGAGCAGAGGTCCATCAGTGGCTATTACCCACAGTGTGTGTGTATATATATATATTTCGCCACTGTGTGACACAGAGTGTTGGACTGTATGGGCCATTGGCCTGATCCAACATGGCTTCTCTTATGTTCTTATTTGACAAAGAGTCTTGGACTGCATGGGCCATTTGCCTGATCCAGCATGGCTTCTCTTATGTTCTTATGTTCTTATTTTCACGGCAAGCTTTTTACAAGGTGGTTTGCCCTTGCCTTCCCCAGTCACCCACACTTTACCCTCAGCAAGCAGGGTACTCATTTGACCGACCTCGGAAGGAGTCAACCTTGAGCCGGCTACCTGAACCCAGCTTCCGCTGAGATCGAACTCAGGTCGTGAGCAGAGTCTGGGACAAGTGATGTTCTGTATTCTTGGTGCTTGGGGGGGGCACAGTGGGGGGGCTTCTAGTGGCCTGGTCCCACTGATGGGTCTCCTGATGGCACCTGGCTTTTTTGGCCACTGTGTGACACAGAGTGTTGGACTGGATGGGCCACTGGCCTGATCCAACAGGGCTTCTCTTATGCTCTTATGTCTGGGGCAAGGATGCTCTGTATTCTTGGTGCTTGGGGGGGGCACAGTGGGGGGGACTTCTAGTGTCCTGGTCCATTGATGGACCTTCTGACGGCACCTGGGGTTTTTTGGCCACTGTGTGACACAAAGTGTTGGACTGGATGGGCCACTGGCCTGATACAACATGGCTTCTCTTATGTTCTTATGTCTGGGGCAGTGATGCTCTGTATTATTGGTGCTTTGTGGGGGGGCATAATGGGAGAGCTTCTAGTGTCCTGATGGACCTCCTGATGGCGCCTGGGTTTTTTGGCCACTGTGTGACGCAGAGTGTTGGACTGGATGGGCCATTGGCCTGCTCCAACATGGCTTCTCTTATGTTCTTTAAGATGTATTTATTTGCTTCAATGATACGCCGCCTTTGGGCACCCAAAGCGGCTTACATGATTCCCCTCTCTTGCATTTCATCCACACAACAACCCTGTGAGGTAGGTGAGGCTGAGAACATAGACTAGCCCCAGGTCACCCATGGCAGAGGGAAGGATTTGAACCTGGGTCTCCCGGATCCTAGTCCGACACCCTTGACCGCTCCACCCCGCTGGCTCTCACACTCTTAATCACTGCATGGTTTCCGCAGTGTTGCAGCAACCTGGAGGGAAGAATGTCTTGCCTCTTTAGGAATAGCAAGACTGAACCCCGAAGGGAGTTCTGGCCATCACATCGAAAGGGACTGATTTCCTTTTAAATGCCTTCCCTGCATTGGAAATAATGAAGGATAGGGGCACCATCTTTTGGGGCTCAAAGAGCCTCCGATACAATCTTTTTGAAACTTGGGGCGCCCAAGCTTCGGGAGCCCCCGATCCAATCTTTTTGAAACTTGGGGGTCCAGAAGCTATGCTGAAAATTTGTTGCCTCTACTTCAAAAAGAAGAGCCCCGTGGCACAGAGTGGTAACGCTGCAGTCCTAAGCTCTGCTCACGACCTGAGTTCGATCCCCGGCAGAAGCTGGGTTTTCAGGTAGCCGGCTCAAGGTTGACTCAGCCTTCCATCCTTTCGAGGTCGGTCGAAGGAGTCCTCAGCTTGCTGGGGGTGGGGGAAGTGTAGATGACTGGGGAAGGTAAAGGCAAACCACCCTATAAAAAGTGTGCTGTGAAAACGTTGTGAGAGCAACGTCACCCCAGAGTCGGAAACAGCTTGCATAGGGAATTCAAAAAACAGTCTTTCCAAACCGTGATACCCACGAATCAACTCTCCAATATACCCTATGGAGACCAGTCTCTGTAGGGTATAATGGAGTGCCCAGCAGATATTCACCCCCCCTGCTTTCTGATAAGCCTGAAGAGGGGAGGGCCCCTCCAAACTATGGGATCCCCTGTCCCCAACTGGGGACTGGCAGTCCTTACACATACATACAATAACCTTTGCAACCTGCTGTAAAACTGTTCCTTAGAGAAGCAACCTCTGGGCTGATTCAATTTACTGTAGTAGTGGTCTCTTTGTACGTTTTAACATTTCTGTTTTTCACTTTCCGGAAAATCGTAGAAGTGAGGTAAAGATCACGATACAGGTTTCGTTATGCCCCTGCAATATATCTGGCTGCCAGCATATGAAATTTTTAAAAAGGATATATTTTATACCGCTAACAGCTTTTAAAGTAATAGGACAAAGTTTATTGGAATTTATTGTAGAAAGTTCCAAAGTTTATTGGAATGTATTGTAGAAGAAATACCGTCGCCACGGAACAACGGTACGATGGACGCCGCCGAGATCTTAGCACCAAACTAATTGGATGGTTTTAATTAGATGGTTTTAATGTAGGATAATAATATGTTTATATGAGTTGTAATATGTTTTATATACACCTTGTTTTAGCTGTTGAAATGTAGCATACTATGTTATGCCATGTGAGACGCCCTGAGCCTTCTCCGGCGGGGAGGGCGGGATACAAACTAAAGAGTATTATTATTATTATTATTATGACCAACAAAGTTTCATTCTGGGTATAAGAGGGAGAAGTAGAAAGAAAGCAACGTTAACTTTAAATGCATTCTCCAAGTCACTGACTGGCTTGTCTTGGAGAATAAGAATAAGAATTGCAGATTTATACCCTGCCCTTCTCTCTGAATCGAAGACTCAGAGCGGCTCACAATCGCCCATATCCTCTCTCCCCCCACAACAGACACCCTGTGAGGTGGGTGGGGCTGAGAGGGCTCTCCCAGCAGCTGCCCTTTCAAGGACAACCTCTGCCAGAGCTCTGACCCAAGGCCATTCCAGCAGGTGCAAGTGGAGGAGTGGGGAATCAAACCCGGTTCTCCCAGATAAGAGTCCGCACACTTAACCACTACACCAAACTGGCTCTCTTCCTCTCCCACAACAGACCCCCTGTGAGGTGGGTGGTGCTGAGACGGCTCTCCCAGCAGCTGCCCTTTCAAGGACAACCTCTGCCAGAGCTATGGCTGACCCAAGGCCATTCCAGCAGGTGCAAGTGGAGGAGTGGGGAATCAAACCCGGTTCTCCCGGATAAGAGTCCGCACACTTAACCACTACACCAAACTGGCTCTCTTCCTCTCCCACAACAGACCCCCTGTGAGGTGGGTGGGGCTGAGAGGGCTCTCCCAGCAGCTGCCCTTTCAAGGACAACCTCTGTGAGAGCTACAGCTGAGCCGAGGCCATTCCAGCAGCTGCAGGTGGAGGAGTGGAGAATCAAACCCGGTTCTCCCAGATAAGAGTCCATGCACTTCATCATTACACCAAACTGGTTCAGTGATTTAAAGATTTAAAGAGATTTAAGTGATTTAAAGTGATTTGAAGTGATTTAAAGAGAGAAATGCCTTCTCCAAACCAGCCGATGAGGCAGTGGGGACTTAGAGCTACACAATATGTGTGAAAGAGCCACATGTAACTCCCGAGTCAAAGGTCTGGCCACCCCTATTCTCTCGTTTCAGACTGACATGGCTACTCACTTGAAGGTTTTAAAGCCAGCCATTCCGTAGAAGCAGATTAACACGACGCTCTGTTTTAAAATGTAGGAGTATATGATGATCCAAGCTGCTCCCAGGACGTGAATCATGGTGTTCTCGTGGTGGGATATGGGACGCTGGACGGCAAGGACTACTGGCTTGTGAAGAACAGGTAAGAAAAACGTCCTGCCAGGAAATCCTTCGCTCTCCAGTCAACAGATATATCAGTGCCCATCCGGTCTGAGAAACTCAGAGCAAACGCAGGTTATTATACTCTAGAATGAGAAATCATTCAGAGGACATCGGTCAGGGAGTCCCTGTGGAGATCCGGGCCCTACCTAAGCTACTGCCATTTTGTAGGGCCTGCAACACAGAGCTGTTACGCTGCGCCTGTGGTTGAGGCAGCGGGCGTCCTATCATTCCATCATTTGGCCTCCCTTGTGGCGACATCGCGCTTTATTACAGTGTTATCTTATTGTCATTACCATCGTTTAAGGTGGGCTTCCAGCTGGCTATTGATACGCTGCGCCCTGTCCACCGGTGGTGCGTTTTATTCATTGTTTTTACTGTTAATTTTAATATGGTGTTTTTAACTTTGATACGTAGGGTTTTTTAAAAATTGTTATTATAATATGTTGCGATCTGCCTTGAGCCCGTTTACAGGAAAAGGCGGAATATAACCCTACTAAATAAATAAATAAATTGTAAGAAGCTGTTGCCGTCTGCTAAGGTTGCCAACTCCAAATTGGGGATGGAGCCTGGGTAGAATCCTAGAATCATAGAGTTGGAAGGGACCTCTAGGGTCATCTAGTCCAACCCCCTGTGCAATGCAGGAAACTCACAAAGATGATATTGGATTTATATCCCGCCCTCCACTCCGAAGAGTCTCAGAGCGGCTCACAATCTCCTTTCCCTTCCTTCCCCACAACAGACACCCTGTGAGGTAGATGAAGATATTGGATTTATATCCCGCCCTCCACTCCGAAGAGTCTCAGAGCAGCTCACAATCTCCTTTCCCTTCCTTCCCCACAACAGACACCCTGTGAGGTAGATGAAGATATTGGATAAATAAATAAAATTTAGATGAAGATATTGGTAGATGAAGCTATTGGATAAATAAATAAAATTTATATCCCGCCCTCCACTCAGAAGAGTCTCAGAGCGGCTCACAATCTCCTTTCCCTTCCTTCCCCACAACAGACACCCTGTGAGGTAGATGAAGATATTGGATAAATAAATAAAATTTAGATGAAGATATTGGTAGATGAAGCTATTGGATAAATAAATAAAATTTATATCCCGCCCTCCACTCAGAAGAGTCTCAGAGCGGCTCACAATCTCCTTTCCCTTCCTTCCCCACAACAGACACCCTGTGAGGTAGATGAAGATATTGGCTTTATATCCCGCCCTCCACTCCGAAGAGTCTCAGAGCAGCTCACAATCTCCTTTCCCTTCCTTCCCCACAACAGACACCCTGTGAGGTAGATGAAGATATTGGATAAATAAATAAAATTTAGATGAAGATATTGGTAGATGAAGCTATTGGATAAATAAATAAAATTTATATCCCGCCCTCCACTCAGAAGAGTCTCAGAGCGGCTCACAATCTCCTTTCCCTTCCTTCCCCACAACAGACACCCTGTGAGGTAGATGAAGATATTGGATTTATATCCCGCCCTCCACTCCGAAGAGTCTCAGAGCAGCTCACAATCTCCTTTCCCTTCCTTCCCCACAACAGACACCCTGTGAGGTAGATGAAGATATTGGATAAATAAATAAAATTTAGATGAAGATATTGGTAGATGAAGCTATTGGATAAATAAATAAAATTTATATCCCGCCCTCCACTCAGAAGAGTCTCAGAGCGGCTCACAATCTCCTTTCCCTTCCTTCCCCACAACAGACACCCTGTGAGGTAGATGAAGATATTGGATTTATATCCCACCCTCCACTCCGAAGAGTCTCAGAGCAGCTCATAATCTCCTTTCCCTTCCTTCCCCACAACAGACATCCTGTGAGGTAGATGAAGATATTGGATTTATATCCCGCCCTCCATTCCGAAGAGTCTCAGAGCGACTCTCAATCTCCTTTCCCTTCCTCCCCCACAACAGACACCCTGTGAGGTAGATGAAGATATTGGATTTATATCCCGCCCTCCATTCCGAAGAGTCTCAGAGCGACTCTCAATCTCCTTTCCCTTCCTCCCCCACAACAGACACCCTGTGAGGTAGATGAAGATACTGGATTTATATCCCGCCCTCCATTCCGAAGAGTCTCAGAGCGACTCTCAATCTCCTTTCCCTTCCTTCCCCACAACAGACACCCTGTGAGGTAGATGAAGATATTGGATAAATAAATAAAATTTAGATGAAGATATTGGTAGATGAAGCTATTGGATAAATAAATAAAATTTATATCCCGCCCTCCACTCAGAAGAGTCTCAGAGCGGCTCACAATCTCCTTTCCCTTCCTTCCCCACAACAGACACCCTGTGAGGTAGATGAAGATATTGGATTTATATCCCACCCTCCACTCCGAAGAGTCTCAGAGCAGCTCATAATCTCCTTTCCCTTCCTTCCCCACAACAGACATCCTGTGAGGTGGGTGGGGCTGAGAGGGCTCTCACAGCAGCTGCCCTTTCAAGGACAACCTCTGCCAGAGCTATGGCTAACCCAAGGCCATTCCAGCAAGTGGAGGAGTGGGGAATCAAACCCGGTTCTCCCAGATAAGAGTCCACACACTTCACCACTACACCAAACACCTCCCCCTAAATTCACAGGATCTTCATTGCTGTCAGATGGCCATCTAGCCTCTGTTGAAAAACCTCCAAGGAAGGAGAGCCCACCACCTCCCAAGGAGGAAGCCTGTTCCACTGAGGAACCGCTCTAACAATCAAGAAGTTCATAGAATCCTAGAGTTGGAAGGGACCTCCAGGGTCATCTAGTCCAACCCCCTGTGCAATGCAGGAAACTCACAAATCCCTCCCCCTAAATTCACAGGATCTTCATTGCTGTCAGAGGGCCATCTAGCCTCTGTTGAAAACCTCCAAGGAAGGAGAGCCCACCACCTCCCGAGGAGGAAGCCTGTTCCAATGAGAAATCGCTCTAACCGTCAGGAAGCTCTTCCTAATGTTGAGCCGGAAACTTTTGATTTAATTTCAACCCATTGGTTCTGGTCCTACCTTCTGGGGCAACAGAAAACAATTCCACACCATCCTCTCTAGGACAGCCCTTCAAGTACTTGAAGATGGTGATCATATCACCTCTCAGCTGCCTCCTCTCCAGGCTAAGAACATAAGAGAAGCCATGTTGGATCAGGCCAATGGCCCATCCAGTCCAACACTTTGTGTCACACAGTGGCCAATATATATATGTGTATATACACACACACACACACACACACACATATATACATACTAATAGCCACTGATGGACCTCTGCTGCATATTTTTATCCAATCGCCTCTTGAAGCTGGCTATGCTTGTAGCTGCCACCACCTCTTGTGGCAGTGAATTCCACATGTTAATCACCCTTTGGGTGAAGAAGGACTTCCTTTTATCTGTTTTAACCTGACTGCTCAGCAATTTCATTGAATGCCCACGAGTTCTTGTATTGTGAGAAAGGGAGAAAAGGACTTATTTCTCTACTTTCTCCATCCCATGCATAATCTTGTCAACCTCTCTCATGTCACCCCGCAATGAAGATCCTGTGAATTTAGGGGGAGGTGTTTGTGAGTTTCCTGCATTGTGCAGGGGGTTGGACTAGATGACTCTGGAGGTCCCTTCCAACTCTATGATTCTATGATTTTTATGATTCTATGATATGATAAGTTTTTATGATTCTATGATATGATAAGTTAAAAATTCCAAGTTATACAGAACTTTGTTGGATGAAGTAGCATCAAGTAGATTAATTTCATATATAATAAAATTCTACTATACATAAAGTACTATGGTATATATAACATTGTGGGCCATCTTATTTAGCATTTAATATAACGTCCAGTTCACCAATCAATCAACAGATCAATAAATAAATAAACAAATAAATAAATAACTTATTAAGGATAAATTAACTGGTAATTGGGCTAGAATTTTTGACTCTTAAGCTAAGAATAATGCCTTGCTCCATCCCAAGTCAAGCAAAAGGGAATATTTAAAGAAAAAGAGAAAAAGGGGATAGCGTAAGTTATAAAGAATTATAGTGAGAGAAACTGAAGGTAAGTTAATAGGTAAGATGTTTTTAGAACCAGAAACGGAAGCCATTTTTCTTCAAAAGATGTGACCTTGGGGTAAATGTCGGACAAGGAAAGCTGTGCCATGATTTTCTCCGTTATTAAAATGTCCCAGATTTTTGCAAACCAGAGTTCAAGTGGGGGTAAGATGTTGGCTTTCCACAGAGATGCTATAGCCGTTTTAGCAGCTCTAAGGAGACTTTCAATCAATTCGCAAAAAAACTTTGTAATCTTCAGAGTTTGCCAGGATTGCAAAAAAAAAAAAAGATTTCAGGAGAGGGTGGGATGCTGTAACCAGTAATGTGCTTAATGTGTTCAAGAATCTGCTTCCAGAAAGCTTCTATTCATCGGCATTGCCACCAGCAATGTGCAAATGTACCGACATTCCTGCAGCCTTCCGTTTCTGGAACATACTGAATCTAAAAACATCTTACCTTCAATTTCTCTCACTATAATGGAATACAATGAGGAAATTGAAGCCAGTCTTTTGGGGCTTAAGTACCATTGGGTTAAAATCTTGAAGTTCTGGAGCTTCATCCTGCAAGCATCTTTGGCTTCCTTCCTTCCTTCCTTCCTTCCTTCCTTCCTTCCTTCCTTCCTTCCTTCCTTCCTTCCTTCCTTCCTTCCTTCCTTCCTTCCTTCCTTCCTTCCTTTTCTTTCTTCAAATTTATATCCTGCCCTCCGCTAATGGATGCAGGGTGGCTAAAACAGTTAACACATAAAATATTAAAACAGAGTATACAATAAAATCATTTCCAAACATTTTTCAGTCATTAAGTCCAAGATGCACATCGATATTCTGATTATTTCGATGTTTCTTGCACATAGGGTTGACCAAGTCCCATGCGGCCTACAGCGGGGGACTGTTTTCGCGCGTGCAAAGCATGGGCGGTGCAATGACGTCACCCGCGAGTGATGTCGCCACGCCAGGCGACATCGCGTGCTGGCCACTCTAGGCATTTCTACAAAAAAGCTCTGTGTGAAACAATGGTGATGTCCGGGGGTATGGCTTAATATGCAAATTAGTTTCTGCTGGGTTTTTTCATCATTATCATGGTCCTTCTTCTTCTTCTTCTTCTTCTTCTTCTTCTTTTGTATTTGCTATGTGGGTGAAATAGTGTTTAGTGAACATTTAGAGGCACCAGAAGAAAGAATTCTTTGCTGATATTGGATATGAATATTAACACTTCTCCTGACATCACAATCTTTATTTTATTCCAACAGCTGGGGAGTACATTTCGGCGATCAAGGATATATCCGGATTGCACGGAACCACGGGAATCGGTGTGGCATTGCCTCGTACGGCTGCTACCCAGTTGTTTAGAGAGGCATGCCATCTCTGCAGTTGGTTCCCCCTCCCCCCCCACACACAAAAAAGTGAAGCCTGAAGGATTGGTCTTCAGGGCAAGATCTGCCCTGTCAGCTCCACCTGGTAGATCTGAGACCAGCAACCCAAATAATGGTTTGTCTTGGTTTAGCTCAGTATCTGCTAGGCGTCCCGGGGGTGTTGTGAGGCCGGATCAGCTAATAACGTCTTAGTCCCGCTTTGAATGAGAGTAGTTTTCTGTAATTGCTAAGTATTATCACTGCTTCCACCTCAAAGGGTTTCATATTAAAAGCTGTGTTCAGTGGAAGAAACACTTTTCCCCGTTTAGGGAACCATCAAATGGTTCCACACACTCAACCATGTATGTTCTGCTATCTGGCAAAATTCCAAAGGGACAGAAGTAGTAATTTTGGATTTTAAAGATTTTTCATGTAGTGCCAGATGTGGAAGGATTTTTTTTTTAAATTTATGCGGTTTGTCTTCTTTTCCCTTCCTTTAATCCAGAGTTTTTCAACCGCCTTTGATTCTGTAAGCGTGCCCCCAGAGAATCATGACATTTTACTATCACTCACCTGAGAGACTTCAGATTTTCCCTTGTTTTCTGAATTTTATAATTGTTCAATAAATTACTTATTAACAGTTTTAACAGATTTTTTCTTTCTTTTGGGAGGGCACAGGGAGATGGAGTATTGGGGCTTCATAGAATCATAAAGTTGGAAGGGACCTCCAGAGTCATCTAGTCTAACACCCTGCGCAAAGCTGAAAACTCACAAACACCTCCCCCTAAATTCACAGGATCCTCATTGCTGTCAGATGGCCATCTAGCCTCTGTTTAAAAACCTCCAAGGAAGGAGAACCCACCACCTCCCGAGGAGGAAGCCTGTTCCACTGAGGAACTGCTCCAACAGTCAGGAAGTTCTTCCTAATGCTGAGCCAGAAAATCTTTTGATTTAATGCCAACCCACTGGTTCTGGTCCTACCATCTGGGGCCACAGAAAACAATTCCACACCATCCTCTAGATGACAGCCCTTCAAGTACTTGAAGATGGTGATCCTATCACCTCTCAGCCGCCTCCTCTCCAGGCTAGACATCCCCAGCTCCTTCAACCTTTCCTCATAGGACTTGGTCTCCAGACCCCTCACCATCTTCACTGCCACAGGAAGTGTTGGCAGTCACAAGCGTAGACAACTTCAAGAGGGGGCTGGGTAAACATATGGAGTGGAGGTCCATCAGTGGCTATGAGCCACAAGGTATAGATGGAACACTATTATTTTGGGGCAGTGATGCTCTGTCAGTTTGGTGTAGTGGTTAAGTGCATGGACTCTTATCCGGGAGAACTGGGTTTGATTTCCTACTCCTCTGCTTGCAGCTGCTGCAATGGCCTTGGGTGAGCCATAGCTCTTGCAGAGCTGTCCTTGAAAGGGCACCTTCTGGGAGAGCTCTCTCAGCCCCACCTACCTCACAGGGTGTCTGTTGTGTGTGTTGGAGGGGAGGTAAAGGAGATTGTGAGCCACTCTGAGACTCTGAGATTCAGAGTATAGGGTGGGGTATAAATCCAAGATCTTTGTCTTCCTCTTGGTGCTTGTGGAGCAACAGTGGGAGGGCTTCTGGAGTTCTGATCTTGCCTGTAGATCTGATGGACCCTGGGTTTTGGCGGCCACTGTGTGACACAGAGTGTTGAACTGGAGGGGCCATTGCCCTGATCCAACATGGCTTCTCTTATGTTCTTATGTGTGACACAGAGTGTTGGACTGGAGGGGCCATTGGCCTGATCCAACATGGCTTCTCTCATGTTCTTATGTGACACAGAGTGTTAAACTGGATGGGCCAGTGGCCTGATCCAACATGGCTTCTCATGTTCTAGGGATATAACAACATGGATGGTCCTGGTTTTTTTGTTTTAAAGGTTGGTGTTTGTTGAAGCATATAGTATATGAAGAAGATATTGGATTTATATCCCGCCCTCCACTTTGAATCTCAGAGTCTCAGAGCGGTTCACAATCTCCTTTATCTTCTTCCCCCACAACAGACACCCTCTGAGGTGGGTGGGGCTGAGAGAGCTCTCCCAGAAGCTGCCCTTTCAAGGACAACCTCTGCCAGCGCTATGGCTGACCCAAGGCCATTCCAGCAGCTGCAAGCAGAGAAGTGGGGAATCAAACCCGGTTTTCCCAGATAAGAGTCCGCACACTTAATCACTACACCAAACTGGCTCTAATAGCAGCAGTTTTCCTTTCTGAAGAAGCTTGCATGAAGTGCTCATCCCCTGCCACAAATTTTGCCACAAATTTAGTTAGTCTTTAAGGTACAACTGGACACTTGCACTTTTCTATTTCTTCAAATGCATTCTCGTTGTTCCTCAGTCGAGGCCATATTTTAGGTGCCCAAAAACCAGCATTTCCAAGGCATGCTTGAAAATTACAGACTGCGTATAATAAGCACGAGTTTTGTGGCACTAAAGGATTGAACGATATTATAATCTGGTTCAAGCATTTGGGGACCTGAACTCGCTTCTGCAAATGCCACGAGTGAGCCTCATTACACAGACACTTTGTGGAGGAGGAAGTACAGAAGAACAGAGCTTCCTACATAAAATTCAGCGTTTGGATCCATGCAAGGCTCATAAGAAACAAGTCCTAGCAGTCTGCAAAAGATTATGCCAGAATAAAACGTAGCTTGCCTTAAACGTAGCTTGCCTGATGACAGTAAATTGTTCAGGGTGGTGAGAACCAGAGAGGATTGTGAGGAACTCCAAAGGGATCTGTTGAGGCTGGGTGAGTGGGCGTCAACGTGGCAGATGAGGTTCAATGTGGCCAAGTGCAAAGTAATGCACATTGGGGCCAAGAATCCCAGCTACAAATACAAGTTGATGGGGTGTGAACTGGCAGAGACTGACCAAGAGAGAGACCTTGGGGTCGTGGTAGATAACTCACTGAAAACGTCAAGACAGTGTGCGTTTGCAATAAAAAAGGCCAACGCCATGCTGGGAATTATTAGGAAGGGAATAGAAAACAAATCAGCCAGTATCATAATGCCTCTGTATAAATCGATGGTGCGGTCTCATTTGGAGTACTGTGTGCTGTTCTGGTCGCCGCACCTCAAAAAGGATATTATAGCATTAGAGAAGGTGCAGAGAAGGGCAACTAGAATGATTAAAGGGCTGGAACACTTTCCCTATGAAGAAAGGTTGAAACGCTTGGGACTCTTTAGCTTGGAGAAACGTCGACTGCGGGGTGACATGATAGAGGTTTACAAGATAATGCATGGAATGGAGAAAGTAGAGAAAGAAGTACTTTTCTCCCTTTCTCACAATACAAGAACTCGTGGGCATTCGATGAAATTGCTGAGCAGACAGGTTAAAACGGATAAAAGGAAGTACTTCTTCACCCAAAGGGTGATTAACATGTGGAATTCACTGCCACAGGAGGTGGTGGCGGCCACAAGTATAGCCACCTTCAAGAGGGGTTTAGATAAAAATATGGAGCAGAGGTCCATCAGTGGCTATTAGCCACAGTGTATGTGTGTATATAACATTTTTTGCCACTGTGTGACACAGAGGGTTGGACTTGATGGGCCGTTGGCCTGATCCAACATGGCTTCTCTTATGTTCTTATGTTAAATGTACCGCAAAACTCTGTGGCAACAGTAACACCCCAAGCATAAAAGGCGGGAAAAAGAGCGGCCCCTGAGGGGAGAAAAAAGGCGGGAAAAAGAGCGGCCCCTGAGGGGAGAAAAAAGGCGGGAAAAAGAGCGGCCCCTGAGGGGAGAAAAAGGCGGGAAAAGAGGGAGGCGCCTCAATGGGGGAGGGAGGGGAAGATGAGGGGAAAGAGATGCTCACTGAGGGGAGGCTGGGTCAGGAAAGCATGTGGGGAAGATCCTGAGGGAGAAACGTCAAGAGTTTGTGCTGAAACAGCCATAAACTCTGTGTTTTTTGAAAAACGTGGCTAAAGGCAGCATACAGCGTCTTCAATAGTGCCAGAAAAGGTTTCCCTGCGGGGAGACAGTGTTCTCCACTTGCCCTCCTTTCTTGTTCCCTTTTCCCACAAGAGCCAGAATAGAAATTGTTAAGACTCTAAGGAGCTGATATTTAAGGTGCCACAAGAATCCTGTTTATTTTTCTTCCCCTCATTTTCGACCAGTGTTGCTCTCAGGCTGGCTTCAAACTTTTCCTGTCACAAAAATTCCAAATTTATCTTTGGTTTCCTTCTAAATGGCTGCCAACTCAGGATTGGAAAATACCTTTAGATTTGGGGGCCAGTGTCCGGGGAGTAGGGTTGCCAACCTCCAGGTGGAGACTGGAGACCTTCCATAATGGCTACTGATCTCCAGGCTATAGAGACCTTTTCCCCTGGAGAAAATGGATGCTTTGGGGGATGGACTCTATAGCACTGTACTCCATTGAGGTCCCTGTATTCCTCTGGCTCCATCCCCAAATCTCCAGGAGTTTCCCAGGCTGCAGCTGGCAACCCTACCCCCATCCCCAGTCAATGCCTGGGGGACCTAGCAACCCAACTGGGGAGGGATTTCTGGTTCTCCTAGACTCCATTTTATATCAGAGTCCGACCTGAAGCTGCCATTTCCTTCAGAAGAGCTGAGCTCCGTATTTGCAAGATATGTTGAATTCTGAGAGATCTCTAGGCTCTACCTGGAAGTTGTAGGAAAAACACCATTAGCCAAACTCAAATAATTAATGAACCTTATTGTCTTTGTAGTAATTCAATCAGAGAATTATTATTTCGTATATTTGCTCATGTAAAAACAATAAAGTTCATTAATCAGTTGAGTTTATTAAGGCTTGGTTCACTGTGGATTCCCCTCCTCCCCGTTTTCCATTGCATTTAGCTTACACCGTGGTTCCTTATTTGGACTTGTAATCTACCTGGAGGCTGGCAAACCTATCAATAGCGTTGCCAATTTTTCATATGGGTACTTTTAACTGTACCTTAATTACAGAAGGACTTATGAGTCACAAAATAATGCTTATCTACATGCATAATTTCTTATCTGTCTGCCTGTTGTCTGGCTGGCTGGCTAGCTAGCTAGGCTTTTAAAAACATAATTTCGATGCAAGAAGAAATTTTGTCTCCAGAGTCAAATATTTACTAATGCAATTGTATTGTTCACATTTCACAGAAATAACACGTTAGGAAAGAAGTGACAATATGGCAACCGCACAGAAGCAACGAAATTCTTTGGTACGTGTCCATTCCTTGGCAGTTATTTATTCTGCGCTCAGATTTTATAGCCATTCTATTTATTATATTCATATCCTGGTTTTCAGACCATTGTCTCCCAAAGCAGCTCTCATCCATCAAGAGAGACAGGCTTGCAAGCTTAAAAAGACAAGGAGGAATGGCAGAGGAAGGAGCTAAACTTGTCAGCCTTTCTCTCAGATAAGGGCCAGGCTCCACCTCTGCAGCTCTCACTTGGATTCAAAGCAGTGCCACAATTATGTAGCCCTTGGCTCTCTGGATGGCAACAGAACCTGGGGGTCCTTTGCCCTTCGTTTGACAGCTGGACACAGACCCGGCTCAAGATGCCCATTGCCTCCTGCTACAAGAATGAAAGAACAGTGATGCTGGATTAGACTGATGGGCCATAGGGTTGCCAAGTCCAATTCAAGAAATATCTGGGGACTTTGGGGGTGGAGCCAGGAGACTTTGGGGGTGGAGCCAGGAGACATTGGTGGCAGAGCCAGGAGCAAGGGTGTGATAAGCAAAATTGAACTCCAAAGGGAGTTCTGGCCATCACATTTAAAGGGACAGCACACCTTTTGAAATGCCTTCCTTCCATAGGAAATAATGAAGAATAGGGGCACCTTCTTTTGGGGCTCGTAGAATTGGACCCCCTGGTCCAATCCTTTTGAAACTTGGGGGGTATTTTGGGGAGAGGCACTAGATGCTATACTGAAAATTTGGTGCCTCTACCTCCAAAAACAGCTCCCCCAGAGCCCCTGATACCCGCAGATCAATTCCCCATCATTCCCTATGGGAATTGTTCATGGAGGTGCATAAGAGCTGTGGGGGTGGGACTTCCCCCGCCGGCCAGCTGGCTGGGGGAGGGGGGAAGCCTGTAAAACCAGGGGATCCCCCGCTGGGACCTGGGGATTGGGAAGCCTAATGGGCCACCTTGTCCAGTATCCTGTTTCACTCAATGGCCGTGGATCAGATGCTGAGAGAAGGCTCACAAGCAGGCCAAAAGCCACCCTGGGCCCGCCACAATCCCCATTGTTACTCCCCATTACTGCCTCTGAACATGGAGGTTCCATTTAGTTATCGAAGCTACCCCCAGTCCCAGTATCAGAGGACATAGGTTCACTACGTGAGGAAAGGGTCTCTTCTGCACCCCTGCATGTCAAATCCCAGACCAGGGGTGGCCAGACTGTGGCTCGGGAGCCACATGTGGCTCTTTCACACATATCGTGTGGCTCTCGAAGCCCCCGCTGCTCCATTGGCCAACTTGGAGAAGGCGTTTGTCTCCTTAAATTGCTTCTCTGGAGAATGGAGAATTTAAAGTTGCTTTCTTTCCACCTCTCCCTCCCCATCTATCTCCCTTCCTTCCTTCTTTCCTTTCTTCTCTCAAACATCTGATGTTCATGTCTTGCGGCTCTCAAACATCGAACATTTATTTTATGCGGCACTTAGGTTAAGCAAGTTTGACCATCTCTGTCCCAGACAATGGCAACACCACAAGGACTTGACTGAGAGCTGGCTGCTTGTAGCACAGTTTCTGGAGACGATGCCTGTTGTCTCCTGCACGACTGCTGGTTCGGATTCAGCTGAGCTGTGGTTGGTTTATGGGTACCCTCCTGACTGTGCTATTGAGACAGCCACTTGGTGGAGAAATTGGCCGTAGTTGAGCAGACAGCTCTCCTTGGGGTCGCTTCTTCTCTACAGCCAGGCTCGTTTTCCTCTTGTGATGGTGTTTTTCCAGGGAAGAAGAAAAGACAACTTCTGTCCTGTGTCAGTCATTTGCTCTGCTTTATATGATGCATTTGAAATTATGGCAAATTGAGGTGAGAAGAATCGGACAGTGTGAAATGGCATTTTGCTTAAGACAAGCTGGTCGATCCTGGCTGTGGATCTGGTCTGTCAATAGCAGCGTTTCCCCTTTGGCCCCAGAACTTATCAGCCTCCTCTTAACAAAACTATTTTGCTTCATTACATATTACAGGCAGTGTTCCCTCTAAGCTGAGTTGAGCGTGAGCCCGCTCACAGATTTTTAGCCTGCAGCTCACACATTTTCGTCTTAGCTCAGGAAGGATGACCCCAGAGCACAATAATTTATGCAGTGGCTCACAAAGTAGAATTTTTGCTCACAGAACTCTGCAGCTTAGAGGGAACACTGATTGCAGGTGGTTTTCATTAACATGGAGAATGGCAAACAACACTTGAGGAGCAAGCCTAATTAGGTCTACTCAGAAGCAAGCCCTACTTTACTCATAGGGACTTATTTCCAGGTTTTTAGGGACAAACTGCATGTATTCGATAATATTAAATACAATTCCTTTTCTGAAACTTCTGGTCTCAAACAGAAAAAGAAGTTGAACCGCTTGCAAAGATGTGAGATGTGGGTTTGGATTTGGACACGCCACTGCTTGTTTACTGATCTTTTGACATTTTATTCCATCCCATTGTTCCGTTGTCTCAGGCTCCACGGGGACTAGAATAATTTATTTTAAATTAAAGCCAGCGACATCAAAACTGTGTGTATGTTGTACTGCGTCAGAAGGTTGCACTGCAGTTGTAAGTCAGTCTTCCTGCGCAGCAGATATAGGGCTTTTTTTGTAGCAGGAACTCTTTTGCATATTAGGCCACACCCTCCAGAGGTAGCCAATCCTCTTAGAGTTTACAGTAGGCCCTGTACTAAGAACCCTCTAAGCTTTTGAAGGATTGGCTACATCAAGGGTATGCGGCCTAATATGCAAAGGTGTTCCTGCTACAGAAAAATCCCAGAGAACCACTGTTCTGTTGTTCAGGCATGCAGAATACCAATAATGATTTTTTAAGTGTGGCATTGATAAATTCAGCCTTACTTCTTAGAGTCACCATGAATGTTTCATGCATTTGTCAGTTTTTATCGTCTTAATTTTACTAATGCAAGCATGTTGAGCTAACATAAAAAAAAAAATCACGCTCACGGAAACGACCTGTTCTCCTGGAAGATGAATTATTCCTTCTTTTCATTTTAGAGCGCCATGATATTCCCTAACAAGATATCAACTGAGCAGCAATCGCTGGTATTAGTGAAGAGACTGCTGGCAATAGCTGTATCTTGCATTACTTATCTAAGAGGGATCTTTCCAGAATATGCATATGGAACAAGATATCTAGATGGTAATGATGGTTTCCAGGGGTCATTTTGTAGAAAAATAGCTGGTGGAGCTCATCCATCCAGATTGTTGGAATACACCGTCTATATGATTACAAAAAGATGGTTCTGAGGTGTTATACTCTACTGAGATCCCTGCACTTCTCAGGCTCTTGGCCCAACAGCCAGGAATCTCCCAGTCTGGAGTTGGCAACCGTAGGTCTTTAGAAAAATCTGGAAAAATAATACTCAAAAAAGTATTTGTGTATAAGATTGAATTTTAACTGCTTAAAAGCTCAACCAGTTTCGATCAACAAAACGTCATCATTTTCTGGATGAACAGACATAAGAAATAAATTTCCCATGAACAATTTTATCCCACGTAGTAGATCTGATTCCCAGAGTTTGTTTGTTTGTTTGTTCTGCTTGTGTCTTTTAAGATCTCTGCGTGAAAATACTGAAGGAAGACAAAAACTGCCCAAGCTCTGGTCAGCTAGTGAAATGGTACGTGCCTTGCAATTTTTTAATGGTGCCTAGGGCCCCTTAAATGTTTCTGGTAGCTCTGAGCCTTGTGTAGACAGGGGAGGGTGATCTAAAAGTCCAATCACATGTATCCTGAAATAAAAAGCAAATTATACTTATTATGCAAACATGAATCCAATTGCCAAGCCCATTACAAAGAATGGTCAAGACAGTGTGCGTTTGCAATAAAAAAGGCCAAACGCTATGCTGGGAATTATTAGGAAGGGAATTGAAAACAAATCAGCCAGTATCATAATGCCCCTGTATAAATCGACGGTGCCGTCTCATTTGGAGTACTGTGTGCAGTTCTGGTCGCCGCACCTCAAAAAGGATATTATAGCATTGGAGAAAGTCCAGAAAAGGGCAACTAGAATGATTAAACGGCTGGAGCACTTTCCCTATGAAGAAAGGTTGAAACGCTTGGGACTCTTTAGCTTGGAGAAACGTTGACTGCGGGGTGACATGATAGAGGTTTACAAAATTATGCATGGGATGGAGAAAGTAGAGAAAGAAGTACTTTTCTCCCTTTCTCACAATACAAGAACTCGTGGGCATTCGATGAAATTGCTGAGCAGTTGGGTTAGAAAGGATAAAAGGAAGTACTTCTTCACCCACAGGAGGTGGTGGCGGCCACAAGCATGGCCACCTTCAAGAGGGGTTTAGATAAAAATATGGAGCACAGGTCCATCAGTGGCTATTAGCCGCAGTGTGTGTGTATATATAATTTTTTTTGCCACTGTGTGACACAGAGTGTTGGACTGGATGGGCCATTGGCCTGATCCAACATGGCTTCTCTTATGTTCTTATGTTCTAAATAATAATGCTAACAATCACGTTCCATGAATAAGAACATTCCATGAATGGATGCTGATGAGTGTTTTGGTCTTAAAATTAAGTCCAGAAATTTGCATGAGGCAGCAATTGTCAGGCTGAGCCTGCGATGATTTCTTTCTTTCTTCTTAACTATGTTAATAGATCCAAGCGGGCAGCCGTGTTGGTCTGAAGCAGTTGAACAAAGCAGGAGTCAAGTGGCACCTTTAAGACCAACCCATTTTTATTTAGAACGTAAGCTTTCGTGTGCTTTTAAGCATCGGACGAGGAATCCAGCACAGGGAGCAAAGCCAAACATAGCTGAGCAGAGCCGCACATAGCTCTCCAGGGGAACTGATCTCCATAGTCTCTTAGAATCATAACTGATCTTCAGAGATCTCCAAGCCCCACCTGCCTACCAGCTCTGTACGGCTCTGCTCAACTCTGTATGGCTTTGCTCACTGTGCTGGATTCCTCGTCTGATGAAGTGTGGTTAAGAGCACATGAAAGCTGACGTTCTAAATAAAAACGGGTTGGTCTTAAAGGTGAACTTGACTCCTGCTTTGTTTAACTATGTTAAGTTTTGTTTCTTGAGTGCTTGCCTGTAACTATATGTTATTAAGTGCGTGCAGGAGGGAGATGGAAGGCAGAAACCTCGTTACCCACATATCATTGTCGTAACAATCTTGGAAACTTTATGGAAGGTTGTAGTGTATCATTTTGGCAGATCGCTTGTTCTATATGTTTTATTATTTCACTGTTTTAAATTGTCTAAATTGATGTATTTTTAAAGCCATTGTTGTAAATTGATGTATTTTAAAGCCAAACTTCGTTAGATTTTATATGTTGTGAGCTGCCCTGAACTGCTTTGGCGGGAAGGGCGGGATATAAATTGAAACAAACTGAAACTGAAACCGAAACTTATCTAGTTGTTTGCTTACCCGCCCTGAGCCTTCCTTGGCGGGGATGGACAGGATATAAATCCCATCAATCAATCAATAAAATACATTGTTATAACAATGGGCTAGTTTGGCCTGGAAATGCAACTGCAATCTTGGAGGTGAGAAGCCTTGGGAGATGCCTCATGCCTTGCAGGGTCAATATTATTATTATTATTATTAGTTTATTTATATTCCGCCCATTCCCCCATTGGGGGCTCAGAGCGGAGTACAGCAAAAAGAAATAAAAATCACAACGAAATCATCATAAAACCAATTACAGCATTCCTCAAAGTGCAGCGAGACGACCTGACAGCAAGGTGGTGTAGCACAAAATGGTACCGCAACAGAGCATCACAGTACAGTAGTGCAGCAGGCCAGCGGAGCAGTAGGGGGGAGGCCAACCGATCGATGAATAGATGCCCGCTGCCACATCCAAAGACCTCACGGAACAGCTCCGTTTTGCGGGCCCTACGAAAGGCCGGCTTCGTTCGGCCTCCCAAGATCGGTAGGGCCCGGATCTCCATAGGGAGCTGATTCCACAAGGTTGGGGCCAGGACTTTCTCAGTCCTGGCCCCCGTAGAGGCAAGACGGGCATCTCTTGGGCTGGGGACTATCAGAAGATCTTGGGAGGCCAAACGAAGCAACCTCCAGGGCGTATATGGGAGGTATGTTGAGCCTCTATAGGAACCGCGGCTTTTTTTGAGCAGAAACGCACAGGAACGCAGTTCTGGCAGGCTTCGTGTCAGAGGGTGTGGCTTAATGTTCAAATGAGTCCCTGCTGAGCCTTTTCTTTAAAAAGCCTGTGTGAAACAATGGTGGTGTCAGGGGGTGTGGCCTAATATGCAGATGAGTTCCATCTGGATTCCCCCCCCCCCACACACACACACAAAAGGCCCTCATGGAAACCAACAAATGCAGGGGGTGGGCCTAGTGTTAGCACCCATGTTTTGATGTGTATCATTGTAGCCTCTTTGCCTATTGAGTTTTTCCTGGCAATGGCTTTCTAGCAGAAAGTTATGTCTTGTATCTGACTTTAATAAATCCTAAGCATATTCATATGAGCATGGATTTGTGGAGTCAATGACTGGCAGGACCTTACAGCAATAGTGCTTTCTTTTTACAGGATGTTAGGATGCTACGACGCACTGCAGAAAAGATATGTAAGTTGGATACAGTATTTTTTTCTACAATGAGCCCCTGTGAACATAGACCAAGGGTGGCCAAAGTGCGGCTTGGGAGCTGAGCCACATGTGGCTCTTTCACACATATTGTGTGCCTCCAGAAGTCCCCACCACCCCGTCGGCTGACTTGGAGAAGGCATTTCTCTCTTTAAATTACTTCTCCAAGCCAAGCCAGCCAGCGGCTTAAAGATTGCATTTAAAGTTGCTTTCTTTCCACCTCTCCCTCCCTCCATTTCCCTTTCCTCCCTCCCTGCCTCCCTCCTTCCTGTGTTGTGGCTCGCAAACATCTGACATTTATTCTATGTGGATCTTCTGTTAATCAAGTTTGGCCCTCCTGACATAGACTAAGCCGGGGGTGTACTTGTTAAAGACAGTAAACAATACCTTTATTTTCTAATTATGTTTTTAATTTTCTTTATTTCAATCAGCTCAGGTTGATCGTCTTAGCGGTAAGTTTTTAAAAGAGAATGTCATCTATCAAAACAAATCAGTATTGATTCTGCCATATTTTACTATGAGTTGTCCTAATTATATTATTCATCTTTACGCACAGGTCTACACCAATCTGGAGGACCCTCAGGTATGTGTAAGATAATGTTGCATTCATAGATTTTTTAATTACACACCCTTCGTATTGGATTGAAACATACACTAAAACTTTTATGAAGACGTGCGTAAGAACATAAGAAGATCCCTGCTGGATCAGACCAGAGGTCCCTCTAGTCCAGGATACTGTCTCACACCGTGGCTAGAAGTTACTAATTTAATTTAATTTAATTTTTCAATTTATACCGCGCCCTACTATGGAGGTCCAACAACAGGGGAGAGAGGCCGAGACCTTCCCCTGACGTTACCTCTGACACAGGTGTTCAGAGGTTTATTGCCTCTGAACATGGAGGTTCCTTTCAGTCACCGTAGCTAGTAACCACTGATAGACCTTGCTTTGCCTAACCTGCCTATTCCCCTTTTAACGCTGTCTATGCCTGGGTCCATCACTACATCCTCTGGCAATAGGGCTGCCAAGCCCCCGGTCCGGGTGGGAGATTCCACATTGGACCTGCGGGGTGAACCTCCCCCTGCGTCGCTGGCGCAATGTTGTCACCCGGAAGTGATGTCATCAAAATGGCGGCACCCGTGCAGGGCCGCTCTAGGCTTTTCTGGGGAAACTCTATAGTTTTCCCAGACGTTCTAGCCATTTGGGAGGTAAAACTCTATGGTACCAATAGGCACCATAGAGTTTTAACCTCCCAAATAGCTAGAGTGTCCAGGAAAACCATCGAGTTTTCCCGGAAACATCTAGAGCAACCCCGCACGGGCTGCACCATTTTTGATGACGTCACTTCCTGGTGATGTCATCTCATTGTGTGCATCGCACATGTGACTGGAAGGGCTGTCCTATAGAGGATGGTGTGGAATTCTGTGGCCCCAGAAGGTAGGAGCAGAACTAATGGGTTGAAATTAAACCAAAAGATTTTCTGGCTTAACATTAGGAAGAACTTCCTGACAGTTAGAGCAGTTCCTCAGTGGAACAGGCTTCCTCCTCGGGAGGTGGTGGGCTCTCCTTCCTTGGAGGTTTTTCAGCAGAGGCTAGATGACCTTCAGACAGCAATGAGGATCCTGTGAATTTAGGAGGAGGTGTTTGTGAGAGTTTCCTGCATTGTGCAGAGGATTGGACTAGATGACCCTGGAGGTCTCTTCCAACTCTAGGATTCTATGATTCCTTGGGGGTTTCTAAACAGAGGCTTAGATGTCCATCTGACAGCAATGAGGATCCTGTGAATTTAGGGGGAGGTGTTTGTGGGTTTCCTGCATGGTGCAGGGGGTTGGACTAGATGACCCTGGAGGTCCCTTCCAACTCTAGGATTCCTGACCATGAGAGCGGTTCCTCAGTGGAACAGGCTTCCTCCTTGGGAGGTGGTGGGCTCTCCTTCCTTGGAGGTTTTTCAACAGAGGCTAGATGGCCATCTGACAGCAATGAGGATCCTGTGAATTTAGGGGGAGGTGTTTGTGAGTTTCCTGCATTGTGCAGGGGGTTGGACTAGATGACCCTGGAGGTCCCTTCCAAATCTGTGATTCTATGAACTTCCTGACCATTAGAGTGGTTCCTCAGTGGAACAGGCTTCCTCAGGAGGTTGTGGGCTCTCCTTCCTTGGAGGTTTTTCAACAGAGGCTAGATGGCCATCTGACAGCGAAGAAGATCCTGTGAATTTAGGGGGAAGTGTTTGTGAGTTTCCTGCCTTGTGCAAGGGGTTGGACTAGAGGACCCTGGAGGTCCCAACTCTATGATTTTATATGCAATGTACAAGTTTATTTATTTATTTCGGTGGCTTTCTCTTCCGCCCTTTCCCATAAGGGCTCAGGGCAGATTCCAACACATCACACAATTAAAAACCAACAGTACATCCACAGATAAATAAAACAATTAAACAGTTAAGACATTTAAAAGTTAAAATTTAAGAGAGTTGAGCCAATAGCTCCATTTAAGTGCAAATCAAGGCAGTGTGGAAAAAGTAGACACCTAACCTAGGTGTCCAGAAATGCCAGTTACGTCGGCCCGATCTCCTCCAGTCCAGATGGTATTCCCTGTTCAGATGGTAGTCAGTGTCAGTGTGGGGAGACCAGTTAGATGGTGTGACTTATTAAGGACGCCCGCCTGGCGGAACAGCTCCATCTTACAGGCCCTCCAGAATGGTAACAATCTGGGAGGGCCCGAATCTCCAGAGGGAGCTGATTCCACCAGGTTGGGGCCAGGGCTGAAAAAGCCTTGGCCCTGGTCGGAGCGAGGCGGACGTCCTTTGGGCCAGGGGTGGTCAGAAGATGTTGGGAGGCCGAGTGCAACAACCTCCGGGGCTCATATGGGAAGAGGTGGTCCCTCAGGTATGCTGGTCCCAGGCCGCGCAAGGCTTTAAACGTCAGTACTAACATCTTGAAGTGGATCCGGTACTCATTTGGTAGCCAGTGCAGAAAGTTTTTGCTTTCTCAGACCTTTTGCCTCCCTGGGAATACCATCACTTTGTTAATTGCTCGTAAGAAAGGAATCTTAATGCAGAAGTCGGTATGTTCCATTAACATCTTGCTGTTCTCTTTACTTGGGATCAAGCAGACCACAGTCTTCTGACCCAGACCTGCGTTCCGCAACACACACAGTGATAAAGTAACCAGCCACAAGGTGTCACCATGGATCTATGTGATGCGATAATATTAAAAAGCATTAATTTCGGAACCTCGAATAACCAAATCATCAGTGCTTGAATCCAGAGTCTCGTGTTCTCCTGTTTGCATGGGATTATTCCATGCGGTTTATCCAAGGATCCGTCTTCGGCATGGAAGAGAATGTGAAAGCAGAGTTTCCCTGTCGGTCAAGTGAATTGTTCAGGCAACCATTAAAGCAGATGGCTAGCTCAGGGGTGGCCAAAGTGTGACTCTTTCACACGTATTGTGTGGCTCTTGAAACCCCCACCACCCTGTCAGCCAGCTTGGAGAAGACATTTGTCTCTTTAAATCACTTCACCAAGCCAGTCAGCAGCTTGGAGAATGCATTTAAAGAGTTATTTTCTTTCTACCTCTCCCTCCACCCCATCTATTTATTTTCTTTCTCTCTTTCTTTCTTTCTTTCTTTCTTTCTTTCTTTCTTTCTTTCTTTCTTTCTTTCTTTCTTTCTTTTTTTTCTTTCTTTCTTTCTTTCTTTCTTTCTTTTTCTTTCTTTCCTCCTCCCCTCCCCTCCTCTCTCCTTCCCTCCCTCCCTCCCTCCCTTCCTTCCTTCCTTCCTTCCTTCCTTCCTTCCTTCCTTCCTTCCTTCCTTCCTTCTTCCTTCCTTCCTTCCTTCCTTCCTTCCTCCCTCCCTCCCTCCCTCCCCTCCCTCCCTCCCTCCCTCCCTCCCTCCCTTCCTTCCTTCCTTCCTTCCTTCCTTCCTTCCTTCCTTCCTTCCTTCCTTCCTTCCTTCCTTCCTTCCTTCCTTCCTTCCTTCCTTCCTTCTCTCAAACATCTTGCGTTTACATCTTGAAGTTCTGAAACATCTGATGTTTATTCTATGTGGCTCTTATGTTAAGCAAGTTTGGCCACTACTGGGCTAGCTTGAGTTGTAAATCTATGCTCGAGCAGACTGGTAGCAACCATCCCAGATTGGCTGTCCTGAGGTCCCAGCCCAGTGCTTGCAGTGTTAATTGCTTGTTCAGCCAACATTTAAAGACAAAGGGTTCAGGTTCAATCCATTCCAATAACAGCAGTGCATTTTTCTCCCAGCACAAGGGGATTTCCTGTACCATAAGAAACTCGTCAGAATGGACACTCAGCCGGCAACCCATTTAAAAAACAGACCTTTGATATTATTTCTTGGACATCACAAAATAAAACCTTTGTTTTGCATTCTTTTGGAATTTCCTAACGTTCATATTAGTTACATCACTACTTTTGTGTTTTGTGTTTAGACAATTACAGAATGCTACCAGTTTAAATTCAAGTACACCGACAAAGGACCAGAGATGGATTTTGTAAGGTATGTCCTCTCGTTTTTTTCTACGGTCACTCGGCAGTTTAGGAGACATTTCTCTAGCCGCCTCTTCCGGTAAGACTGAAGTGAAAAATGTGTTCTTTGCTTCTAGGAATGGAGTGTTAACACAGCCCTATTCACCAAGGGAACATTACTAGTCTCCTTTTTGTGGTGATATCGTACATGTTCAGCAACACTCTGAATTGCTCTAGCTGCATTTTAAGAGAAGGCATAATAGAAGCAGTAGAGGAAACGCTATCAAATATTTCTGTGGATGCTTAAGAGTCTAACAGCCCTCAGAAACGTATACCTACGGATTTCCTTTGCAAATGTGGGGGGGAATTGTCCATGAAGATATGAACATATGAAGCTGCCTTATACTGAATCAGACCCTCCTGGGTCCATCAAAGTCAGTATTGTCTACTCAGACTGGCAGCGGCTCTCCAGGGTCTCAAGCTAAGGTTTTTCACACCTATTTGCCTGGACCCTTTTAGTTGGAGATGCCGGGGATTTAAATACTTTTAAAGACCAAGGAAGCTCTTTTCTTAGCGAATGTCAGCGCTGTTTCTTTTTCTACTGGGATTTGTCTCAGGACATAGGGAGGAGTCATGGCTCAGTGGCAGAGCATCTGCTTGGCATGAATGTCCCAGATTCAACCCCAGCCATTTCCAGTTAGAAAGACCAGGCAGTAGGTGCTTGCAATACGGTGTGTCAGAGACCCTGGAGAGCTGCTGCCAATCTGATTAGACAATACTGACCACAATGGAGAAAGAAGAGGAAGAAGAAGAATTGCAGATTTATACCCCGCCCTTCTCTCTGAATCTGAGAGACTCAGAGCAGCTTACAATCTCCTTTATCTTCCTCCCCCACAACAGACACCCTGTGATGTGAGTGGGGCTGAGAGGGCTCTCACAGCAGTTGCCCTTTCAAGGACAACCTCTGCCAGAGCTATGGCTAACCCAAGGCTATTCCAGCAGGTGCAAGTGGGGACTCAAACCCGGTACTCCCAGATAAGAGTCTCTGTACTTCACCACTACACCAAACTGGCTCTCTTCAGTATCTGCTTCAGTGTAAGGCAGCTTTATATATATTCACGTGTGTTCATGAATAGCAGATACCTGGTCCCAGATTAAATAAAGCTCCTTTGCTAGGGGTTGTACCTGGAAAGTCAGTGCCTTGCTTTCTGCATATCTTCCATTGGTTTTTTTTACAGTTGTCCTTACCTTTCCCTGAAGCTTTGCTAGGGATTGGGGTTTTTTGTTTGTTTGTTTTTGCTTATGTAGGCCATCTTGGTTTCTAGGATGTCTATGTGAAACATCAGATTAACATTTTCTGAGAGAACATCCACACTTGGAGAGCCAGTTTGGAGTAGCGTTTAAGTCTGTGGACTCTTATCTCGGAGAACTAGGTTTGATTCCCCACTCCTCCTAGGGTTGCCAAGTCCAATTAAAGAAATATCTGGGGACTTTGGGGGTGGAGCCAGGAGACTTTGGGGGTGGAGCCAGGAGACCTTAAGGGTGGAGCCAAGATCAAGGCTGTGACAAGCATAATTGAACTCCAAAAGGAGTTCTGGCCATCACATTTAAAGGGACGGCACACCTTTTCAATTCCTTCCTTCCATAGGAAATAATGAAGGATAGGGGCACCTTCTTTTGGGGTTCATAGAATTGGACCCCCTGGTCTAATCTTTTTGAAACCTGGGGGATATTTTGAGGACAGGCACTATATGCTATACTGAAAATTTGGTGCCTCTACCCCCAAAAACAGCCCCCCAGAGCCCCAGATACCCGCGGATCAATTCTCCATTATTTTCTATGGGAATAATAGAGTTCCCAGCACACATTTCCCCCCCCCACCCGCATTCTGGCGACCATGAAGCGGAGGGAGGGCCTCCAAACCGGCGGATCCCTTGCCCCCACCTGGGGATTGGCAACCCTAACTCCTCCCCTTGCAGCTGCTGATGTGACCTTGAGTTAGCCACAAGGTCCTCAAAACTGTTCTGCTCAAGAGCAGTTATGGGAGAGCTCTCTCAGCTCCACCTACCTCACAGGATGTCTGTTGTGGGGAGCGGAGGTAGGGCTGCCAAAGTCCCAGGCCAGGTGGGGGTTCTCCCGCCCTGGAGGTTCCCAACTCGCTGGCCCACATCAGGCTGGTGGGGGGATCCTCCCCTGACGGCGCCGGAGCGATGACATTACGCAGAAGTGACATCATCATGCCAGCAACGTCACGTGTCAGCCCCTCTAGGAGAATCCGGGAGAACTCTGGTTTTCCTGGACACTCTAGCAATTTGGGAGGAAAACTCTATGGTACCATAGAGGCTGTGGGAGACGGCCGCAGGGGACTTGGCGACTTGGGGAGGGATGGTGGCTCAGTGGTAGAGCATCTGCTTGGGAAGCAGAAGGTCCTAGGTTCAATCCCTGGCGTCTCCAAAAAAGGGTCCAGGCAAATAGGTGTGAAAAACCTCAGCTTGAGACCGTGGAGATCTGCTGCCAGTCTGAGAAGACAATACTGACTTTGATGGACCAAGGGTCTGATTCAGTGTAAGGCAGCTTCATATATTCATATTCTAAGGGGAGGAGAAGGGAAAGAAGAAGATGAAGATATTGGATTTATATCCCGCCTTCCACTCCGAAGAGTCTCAGAGCGGCTCACAATCTCTTTTACCTTCCTCCCCCACAACAGACACCCTGTGAGGTGGGTGGGGCTGGAGAGGGCTCTCCCAGCAGCTGCCCTTTCAAGGACAACTCCTATGAGAGCTATGGCTGACCCAAGGCCATGCTAGCAGGTGCAAGTGGAGGAGTGAGGAATCAGACCCGGTTCTCCCAGATAAGAGAGCTATGGCTGACCCAAGACTATGCTAGCAGGTGCAAGTGGAGGATTGGGGAATCAAACCCAGTTCTCACAGATAAGAGTCCGCGCACTTAACCACTACACCAAACTGGCTCTCCAAGGAAAGGAGATAGTAAGCTGCTCTGAAACTCCTTTGGGCAGTAAAGGGTGGGGTATAAATCCAATCTCTTCTCTTCTCTCTAGTACAAATAGGAGAACGTTACCTGGATGGAGCTAGAGCAAAGTCAGCGGACAGAGCTTAGGGTGTGTGGCTAATCAGTTCCACCTGGGGTTGCCAACAATCTGGAAGAAAAAGTGTCCAAACCCTCCCCCCTTAATAGAGGCTTTATGGGATGTTATTTAAGAACATAAGAGTCTTGCTGGATCAGACCAGTGAAGGTCCATCTAGTCCAGCATCCCGTCTCAGGCAGTGGCCAGCCAGTGGACAGCCAACAACAGGGCAGTGAGGCTGAGGCCTTCCCCTGAGAAGAATATAGGAAGAGCCCTGTTGGATCAGGCCTATAGTTCTTCTAGTCCCGCCTCCTGTCTCACAAAGCGGCCCACCAATTCATCTCGAGGGCCAACAACAGGGCAGAGAGGCCGAGGCACTGGGATTCACGAGTTCTTGTATTGTGAGAAAGGGAGAAAAGGACTTCTTTCTCTACTTTCTCCATCCCGTGCATAATCTTGTAAACCTCTCTTGTGTTAGCCCACAGTCGACGTTTCTCCAAGAGCCCCAAGCGTTTTAACCTTTCTTATAGGGAAAGTGTTCCAAACCTTTAATCATTCTAGTTGCCCTTTTCTGGACTTTCCCCAATGCTGTAATATCCTTTTTGAGGTGCAGTGACCATCAATGGATGTTTTGTGCTTTTCTAGTAAACACCAGGGGGACAATTCCAACATCACGTGCGCAGATACAAAGAAAGCAAGCATCCTGCTGCTAAGGAAGATTTATGTTCTGATGCAAAATTTGGGCCCGCTGCCTGATAATGTCTGTCTGACAATGAAACTCTTCTATTACGATGAAGGTATAATTCCAAGTCTCAATTCTGTTGTATTTATTTATTTATTTATTTATTTTATTCCACTTATATCCCCCCTCCCCGCCAAAGCGGGCTCAGGGAGGCTCACGCAGACTTGCATGTGCATGATTCTAGTACAGCATTAAAACCATAAAACAGAATAAAATAGACATAAAGTACATAATAGGCTTCCCAATCCCCAGGTCCCAGCGGGGGATCCCCCGGGTTTACAGGCTTCCCCCCTCCCCCAGCCAGCTGGTCGGTGGGGGAAGCCCCGCCCCCACAGCCATTATGCACCTCCAGGAACGATTCCCATAGGGAATGATGGGGAATTGATCCGTGGGTATCGGGGACTCTGGGGGGGCTGTTTTTTGAGGTAGAGGTGCCAAATTTTCAGTATAGCATCTAGTGCCTCTCCCCAAAATACCCCCCAAGTTTCAAAAGTATTGGACCAGGGGGTCCAATTCTACGAGCCCCAAAAGGAGGTGACCCTATCCTTCATTATTTTCTATGGAAGGAAGGCATTTTAAAAGGTGTGCTGTCCCTTTAAATGTGATGGCCAGAACTCCCTTGGAGTTCAATTCTGCTTGTCACACCCTTGCTCCTGGCTCCGCCCCAATATCTCCTGGCTCCACCCCCAAAGTCTCCTGGCCCCACCCCCAAAGTCCCCAGATATTTCTTGAATTGGACTTGGCAACCCTAGTAAAGTGTCAAGTGAAAGTCAACTGAAAGTGTCAAGACAGTGTGCGTTTGCAATAAAAAAGGCCAATGCCATGCTGGGAATTATTAGGAAGGGAATTGAAAACAAATCAGCCAGTATCATAATGCCCCTGTATAAATCGATGGTGCGGTCTCATTTGGAGTACTGTGTGCAGTTCTGGTCGCCGCACCTCAAAAAGGATATTATAGCTTTAGAGAAGGTGCAGAGAAGGGCAACTAGAATGATTAAAGGGCTGGAGCACTTTCCCTATGAAGAAAGGTTGAAACACTTGGGACTCTTTAGCTTGGAGAAACGTCGACTGCGGGGTGACATGATAGAGGTTTACAAGATAATGCATGGAATGGAGAAAGTAGAGAAAGAAGTACTTTTCTCCCTTTCTCACAATACAAGAACTCGTGGGCATTCGATGAAATTGCTGAGCAGACAGGTTAAGACGGATAAAAGGAAGTACTTCTTCACCCAAAGGGTGATTAACATGTGGAATTCACTGCCACAGGAGGTGGTGGCGGCCACAAGTATAGCCACCTTCAAGAGGGGTTTAGATAAAAATATGGAGCACAGGTCCATCAGTGGCTATTAGCCACAGTGTATGGAGCACAGGTCCATCAGTGGCTATTAGCCACAGTGTATGGAGCACAGGTCCATCAGTGGCTATTAGCCACAGTGTATGTGTGTATATAACATTTTTTGCCACTGTGTGACACAGAGTGTTGGACTTGATGGGCCGTTGGCCTGATCCAACATGGCTTCTCTTATGTTCTTATGTTCTTAGTACATAATGTTTCAGTGGCACGATCTCACATTTCCCAATTTTATAGTTCTCTGCATAGCAGATCTTAAGTTATCCTCTCTGCAACTGCTATACAGCAATTTGCTGCTGGTGGTTCACATGTTGCTATAAACTGCCGTGGCCAACAGCCTAGTTCCCAAATGCCTGGCGGAAGAGTGCCATCTTACAGGCCCTGCAGAACTGTATGAGCTCTCGCAGGGCCCTGACTTCTTCCGGCAACTCCTTCCACCAGCTTGGGGCCACTACAGAGAAGGCCCTGGCTCTAGTTGACATGAGCCCGGCCTCCTTAGGGCTGGGGATTGGAAGCAGATTTTGTGATCCAAACCGAAGTGCTCTTTGGGGAACGTGTGGGGAAAGGTGGTCCCTCACGTATGCAGGCCCCTGGCCATATAGGGCGTTAAAGGTAAGTAGGATTGCCAATCCCCAGGTGGGGGCAGGGGATCCCCTGGTTTGGAGACCCTCCCACCGCTTCAGGGTCATCAGAAAGTGGGAGGAGGGGAGGGAAATGTCTGCTGGGAACTGGGATTTATTTCCATAGAAAATCATGGAGAATTGATCCGCGGGTATCTGGGGCTCTGGGCGGGCTGTTGTTTGAGGTAGAGGCACCAAATTTTCAGTATAGCATCTAGTGTCTCTCCCCGAAATACCCCCCAAGTTTCAAAAAGATTGGACCAGGGGGTCCAATTCTATGAGCCCCAAAAGAAGGTGCCCCTATCCTTCATTATTTCCTATGGAAGGAAGACATTTACAAAGGTGTACAGTCCCTTTAAATGTGATGTCTAGAACTCCCTTGGAGTTCAATCATGCTTGTCACACCCTTGTTCCTGGCTCCGCCCCGATGTCTCCTGGCTCCGCCCCCAAAGTCTCCTGGCTCCACCCCCAAAGTCCCCAGATATTTCTTGAATTGGACTTGGTAACCCTACGGGGGACCCCCGAATTTGTGGCTTACTCCCCCGCTCTCCAAAAATCCGGGGGGGGGGGTAGGGTTGCCAAGTCCAATTCAAGAAATATCTGGGGACTTTGGGGGTGGAGCCAGGAGACTTTGGGGGCGGAGCCAGGAGCAAGGCTGTGACAAGCATAAATGAACTCCAAGGGAGTTCTGGCCATCACATTTAAAGGGACTGCACACCTTTTAAATGCCTTCCCTCCATTGGAAATAATGAAGGATAGGGGCACCTTCTTTTGGGGCTCATAGAATTGGACCCCCTGGTCCAATCTTTTTGAAACTTGGGAGGTATTTTGGGTAGAGGCACTAGGTGCTATACAGAAAATTTGGCACCTCTACCTCAAAAAACAGCCCCCCCCCAGAGCCCCTGACACTCGCAGATCAATTCCCCATCATTCCCTATGGGAATCGTTCCTGGAGGTGCATAATGGCTGTGGGGGTGGAGCTTCCCCCGCTGGCCAGCTGGCTGGGGGAGGGGGGAAGCCTGTAAAACCAGGGGATCCCCCGCTGGGACCTGGGGATTGGGAAGCCTAGGGGGGGGGAGATGCGTGTAGGCATCATGTAGTTGTAGAGCTCCAGATCCGTTTGTAAAATGTGTGCCTTTAAGGCTGCGCAGGAAACAGGAAGGGCTTCATTGGAAAGGGTCAGTAATAGTTTCTGTGGAGAACGGCCACTCCCTTTTGTTTTGCTTTCGTTTTCACAGCAAGTAGAGTTCTGCAGGAAGAAGATCTAGTAAGTATTTGTGTATGAGAGAGAGGGAGGGGGCAGGGGATTCCCTGGTTTGGAGGCCCTCCCCCCCTTTAGAAAGCGTGGGGGGGGAGGGAAATGTCTACTGGGCACTGTATTATTCCCTATGGAGAACGATTCCCATAGGGAATAATAGGGAATTCATCTGTTGGTATTGGGGGCTCTGGGGGGGCTATTTTTTGAGGTAGAGGCACCAAATTTTTAGTATAGCATCTAGTGCCTCTCCCCAAAATACCCCCCAAGTTTCAAAATGATTGGACCAGAGGGTCCAATTCTATGAGCCCCAAAAGATGGTGCCCCTATCCTTAATTATTTCCTATGGAAGAAAGGCATTAAAAAAGGTGTGCTGTGCCTTTAAATGTGATGGCCAGAACTCCCTTGGAGTTCAATTATGCTTGTCACACCCTTGTTCCTGGCTCCACCCCAATGTCTCCTGGCTCCACCCCCAAAGTCTCCTGGCTCTGCCCCCAAAGTCCCCAGATTTTTCTTTAATTGGACTTGGCAACCCTAGGAGGAGTGGGGAATCAAACCCGGTTCTCCCAGATAAGA